>NC_062198.1:52500-193376 GCF_912470025.1 Vespa velutina | reverse complement strand
TGGAAGGTTCCAAAACTGGCTAGTCATGTGTGTGCGTGAGTGAGATAATCTGATTGGCAGTTAAACAAAGAAATAGGAGATTCTAACGTAAGTAATAGCTTGCGCGTGTATAAGTCAAATTGGTTGACAGAACGTGATTTATCTTTGCAAAGTGTTTATGTTTATGGAAAGAAAAGAAGGAGCTGAGGTATTGGGATAGAGAGAGAGAGAGAGTAATAAAATGTGACGAAAGTGAGTGTGCGACAGAGTCTTGAGTGAAATAACGTACCAACGAAACTGTGAGAACGACCAGCGGTGACGTACAAACATAGTAGCCAGAGCAACCAGCGAAGCAGCGAATGTAACCAACGAAGTAAGAATAAGCGTATAAGTGAAATAGTGAGAAGGACTAGCGGGTCTGCGAACAGTGGACAGTGAACAGCATGGAATTTTTATTTTTGTAGTTTTATATTTGTTAAATATATTTTTATATTTAAAAAGTTGAGCTGAACGTTGTTTTCCTCAGTATTTCTTCAGTAGTATTTCTGCGTCTGCCTATCATAAAGTAAAATTGAATGTGCTATTTTTATACATCTTCAATTTTTTTCCTATATATACGATATATATAATATATCTAATACATATACGTATACGTATATGTATCCTTTCGCATTGCTTAATTTCAGCTGATAAAGCGTTATATATTTTTATTCCATCATACAATAATTTCTTTTGCGTACTCCTTATTTTATGAAATTTTATTGCAACATCTGCATCCTGTCCTGTATGTCTTCCTTTTTCATTATCTACTATTTCTAACATACTCTTTAATTACCTAATTAGTAAATTCCTTATTATCTTAAAAATCAATATACATACATTATAGCATAGACTCTACGTATATAAACTGCAATATTTGCAGCATATGTTCCTCTTGTGTATCTTTTGCATTGCAACACAACTTTCATTCCCTGATGTTGCACTATTTGCAACTTATCTAGTTGTGTCTCTTCCATATTCATTAGCAATGATGCACAATATTCAAAGTTTGCTGCTATGATGGATTTATATATAGTACATCTTGCATATGCTGTTATATAATTGCCTATTCTATTTAGAAAGCTAATTTTTTTATCTACCTTTATTAATATATAATCACAATTATCCTTAAATCTAAGCTTATCATCTATAATTACTCTTAACTATTTCATATTCTCTACACGTTTTATCTCGGTTCCATCTAAGGATTTCAAAACAGTGTTTCCTTTCAATTCTTTTCTTACACTCCTAACTATTATGTTCTGAATCATTTTTCATTTATTCATATTCAACCATTCTTTTACTATATTAGACACCTTACTCATTTTTGATTCTAATTGCTTACTATTTTCTCCAGTAACATAGATTAGTGTATCGTCCGCAAAAATTTTTATATTACATCTTTCGGGGCATATTATAATTATATCATTCATATATAAAATAAACAATAAGGATTCCACTACAGATTCTTGCAGCACTCCATGTTCAGTGATAATTAATTCAGACCATTTATCGTAGAAATGAACTCGCTGCGTTGTATTATTTAGATATAATCTAAACCATTCTAAAACAGTACCTCTAATTCCATATTAATACAGTTTTTCTGTTAACCTTTCTCTGTTCACTGTTTCAACTGCTTGCTTAATATCCATGAAAATCACTCCCACCATTTTTCCTTCACTAATTATTAATTTCCAATCGTCAACAATTGTTTGTATTATCGTTTCACAGAAATACTGTTTTTTAAAACCTGATTTGTGTTCCATTATGACAATGATACGTTCAAATACTTTTCAATTTATTCCTTCGCAACTAATTCTAGCACTTTTTCATAGATTGATAGCATATTAATCGGCCTCTCTTCGTTTGCTTTTTTGCTTTTGCTATTTTCGGAACCGATAATATCGTTGATGTTTTTCATTTCTCTGAACAGTAACCTTCTTTCAACGAGTTATTTATTATTTTCATAAACTTTTCCTTTAATGCATGAAACATCAACTTTTATCCTTTGCACTCGGCGCTTTTTCAAACGTATTGCAATGATATTTGATTTATATGCATTTGAGAAATATATATTTGCAAAAAAAACTAAAATTTATTTTTTATAATTTTCTACAATGTAAAAAATTTTGAAACTATTCCTAATATACATTATAGGCTGATTTGTGCACGTATCATAATAATACGTTGTCTGACATCTTCCACCTAGTGTTTTTCCTTTAGAACAAGCAATACAGTCCCGTTTTCTTTCTTCCACATTGGGAATATGTAATTTATTATTCAGTCTATCGTCCGATGAATATGTGAATGGACGTGTTATAGATTCGAGAAAATCACCTCTTAACTGATTTATAAGATTTGAGAAACTTGTAATGTGTCATTGGTTCTTTTTTTTTCTTGTTTCTGGGATTCGATAAATTATGAAGAAATTTATAACACATTTCCAGTCTCCAAAAAGATAATTTTCTCCTCCATTTCAAAGATTTCCGTATAAAACAATACGTTGAAGCGTATTGATCAGCAAGATCCATACCGTCTATATTTGGTGTATAATCTAAAATCATTTAAGGCTTATCGACTGATATAATATTTTCACCACATAATCTGAAGATAAATTGCATTTCTGGAGTACTGTAGTTGCTAAGGATTATAACGATTCTCTTATCTTTCCATGCAAGAAGCGTAATCCTTTTTGCATGGAACTGTTCTTTTTTTTTTTTTTTGTTGAAAATATTGGTTTTCGTATTTGTATAGGTATGCCTTCTCGGTTGACTTTTATTGTATCAGTAAGATGATATTTCATCTTTAACAATTTTTCTGATAAATGAATGCTGGTGTAGTATCTGTCGGTATAAATATGGTATCTTTGTGCATCAAAAACTTTGTTTAATAACTTTTTATGCAATTGTGAAGGAATTTTGATGCTTATTGTTGCGTACAATTTTAAAAAAATGTATCTCTTTTTTTAAAACTATTATAAATATTTTACTCATACAAATAAAATGTAAAAATGCCTATATGGTACATAAGTGCAAGCAGAACTAATGTTAAACTTGATGTTTAAAAATATAATCAATTTTAAATCCTTAACTTTCGTTCAGGATGATAACGACAGAAAATACTACTAAATCACATCTAAGATTAAAAGGAATAGTATTTTTATTTCTTCTTTATTCCTTTATTTCATTAATTATTTCTTCTTTACATTCCTTCTTTTGCTGCTTTTGTACTTGCAAGTTTATGCATATTCCATAAACAATTCAATTTTTCTTCCATTTGAGTAGTAAAATAATCCATTATCAATATTTTACATATATAACCTGTAAAATTGCAAAATCAATTAGGCAACGTACCAAACCGGAAACTTAATCGCTTTCTATCTCATTCAGTGAGTTTGTTAAACTTTCGAACTTTATTAAATAATATTTCTAACAACACTGAGTATATTTATTCTTTTCATTAATTTAAAACCATTATATTCTAACGCATTACTACTTTAATAAATTACTCGTTAACGAAAAAAAAATAAATAAATAAAATAACACAAGAATAAAAAAAAAGAAATTAATTCACCACAAGCATTATTTTGCATATTATTGTTTTTTAAATCTTCAAGTATTATATTCTTTATATCATGATTATCTATAAATACATATATATATATATAAGCTCCATACAACAAAATCAATTATTATTATTCAATAATAAAATAATATAGCTGTTTTAACAAAATGAGAGCAAATTATACAAAAAAATGAAATGTCACAGATAAACTATTATTTTGAAGGGCACACCAATACGCATCTGCGCAGTAAGATGCACGATGTACTAATGGTTTTATTTACGTTAATATACGTAAAAAAATATAAATTTTGTAAAAAAAGTAAAGGAATATGATAAAAATTCTTTTTACTTTTAATAAAATGCTTCAGTATATTTGTTATGATCTCGAAAAAAAGGCTTCAATGTTAGCAGAAGTATTCTTTTCTCATATGTGTTGATGCAAGTCGTACCAACAAACGAAACTAATAAAAACGAGTCGAAAATTTTCTAATTGGGAAATGAAAAAAGGTACATGATATACATACATTACATATATATACATAATGTACATACATACATTATATTTATTTATATATATATATATATATATATATATATATATATATATATATATATATATATATATATATAATATACGTATATTAATCCCAATATATATATATATATATATATATATATATATATATACATATATATATATATATATATATATATATATATATATATATATATATATATATATATATATATATATATATAATCCCAATTTTTTTCTTCTAATAAAGACTTCGTCGACAATCTCTATCAACGTTTTTCCACATGGAGATATAAAATTTTAGTTATTTATTTTATTTTTCGACCGTCTGATTTCTGAAAAGTCATTCAAAAAATGTTTTCTTTTCTCCCATGAAGAATGAAAAGTACCGAAAGAGAATCAAAAGTACCGAAGGATTTAGCTTGGAAACAATAGCTCCGTATTCTCTTTAAAAAGGTATAATAAAAACCATATAAATTCGATAGCGATGGTTAAACGAATGATAGATAAATATATTAATTAAAAAATATTCACGTATTTATTTAAATGGGTTCTCTTCCAATAAGTTGCAAGGAATTCTCAACGTCATGATTTTAATGATTACAAGGGTTCTCATTCTAAAGATATTCTTTTTTCTCTTTTTACACCTGAGATTATACTTTCAGATTCTCAACGTCATGATTTTAATGATTACAAGGGTTCTCATTCTAAAGATATTCTTTTTTCTCTTTTTACACCTGAGATTATACTTTCAGATTCTTTTTTTAAATTTTTATTATTTTCTACATGATAAAATCACGTCGCGTAAAAACAAATTATTTTCAAGAGTGATTTTCATGCAAGAAAAAGTATGATTTGAAAATCTGTTAAGATAATCTCGTATACAAAAGGAAAAAAGAAAAAAATCTTTATAATGAATATCTATTCATTATAAAGATTTTTCAGTAATTTTTCAATATAAAATTTAAATTCGAAATATGTAATATTATTTATTTCGTTATTTTATTTCGAAATTATGTATCATCATACGTAATTATGTAGTATATATTTTTTTATACAGTTTTGACTCACGTTGTAAAAAAAAAAAGAAATTACGTAAGTACGTGTGATGACAAGCTTGTGTACGTAAGTAAATAAAGTAGTAATCTATTTAAATTAACAACAAAATACGTATCTATTAGGTCTAGTAATAATTAGTGTCGTTTTTTAGTGTTCGTTTAAAATCCTGCTTGCCGCTAACTTTATCAACATAACCTACAAACGCGTGGTACATACAAAAAGTATGAAGCGTAATTAACAAGCTTTGCTGCAAAAGTTTGTGTTCGAACTGTTTTACTTTGCGAAACTAGGGTTAAAGAATGGCAGATGAAAAGCATATTCGACATTGCATGCTTTACGAGTTACAGTTGGGAAGAAAAGCGAATGAGGCTGCAAAAAATATCTGTAGTGCCTTGGGTCAAGATACTTTTGGCGTAAGAAAATGCCAGCGTTGGTTTAAGAAATTTCGCGAGGCAAAATTTTTCGTTGAATGAAGAGGGTGGTCGAGGCCGTGTGTCTAATTTTGATCAGGAAACACTTCAGACTCTTTTGATTAGAAATCCTCAAATAATGCAACAAGAGCATGCGACAGCTTTAAACTGTTCGCAAAAAACTATTTGCAATCAATTGCGGTCACTTGGTAAGGTCCAAAAGTTTGGAAAGTGAGTTCCACATGAATTAACCGAAAACAACCGCAATCAAAGAGTCACAATCTGCAGTTCGCTCCTCTCTCGTCAAAATCGATTGCTGTTTTTAGAGAAAATTGTTACCGGAAATAAAAAATGGGTGCTTTATGTTAATCTGAAAAGACGGTTACAATGGTTGGACAAAAGCGAAGCACCGCAGCCCACGTCAAAGCCTGACTTGCATACGAAAAAGGTGATGTTGTGTGTTTGGTAGAATTTTAAAGGAATTCTTCATTATGAACTCTTACCAACCAACCAAATCATTACAAATGAAGTGTATAGTACACAATTGGAAAGTTTAGACCGAACTTTGAGAGAAAAAGAACCCGCGTTGATTAATCCGAAGGGCGTAATTCTTCATCACGATAACGCACGACCGCATACTGCAAGAATCACGGCGGAAAAACTACGTCAGTTGGGATGGAAAGTTCTCCCACAACCTGCATATTCTCCAGTAATTGCTCCATCCGATTATCATTTGTTTCGTTCCTTGCAAAATTTTTTTCTTGGAAAACATTTCAATAATGAAGAGTGCCTCAAAAACGCCTTGACCGAACTTTTTGAATCAAAATCACAAGAATTTTACAATAAAGAGATTAAGATGCTACCTGAGCGTTGGGCGCAAGTAGTTAAAAACAACGGCGAATATATCGTTGATTAAATTGTTTTATTTTGTTTAAATAAATTAGTTTTAAAAATGTATTGGAAAACGACATTAATTATTACTAAAACTGAGTTCACGTTAATGATTAATAAAACTACTAATGACTTTTTCTTTGTCGTGCGATATATGCAGTGTTAATGCACTGCGTATGAGCTTCGTTCACTTCGATGCAACCAACTACCCTGATGCAACCCTGACACAACCCTTTTTTTTGTTTCGTCAGGAGGAAAAACCTTCATAGGCCCCCTGAGCCCAGTGTCGGATTCAACCCGCCTGAGAATACTTTCAGGTTCGGATCGCCTACCGACTAAAAAACCTCCTGATCCTTATTACTAACACGCTGAGGAGAGAAGGGTGGGCGGGATCGCGCATATACGTATTACAAATTCGCCCAGTACGCCTCCTCGGTGAGCCAGGCCGGTATTCGCCTTGCTCTCATTCATTCTTCCTTCTCCATTAATACCAATACGGCGCACTCGGAGACGTAATTAATCCCTAACTATATACCTATTGGCCCTATTCCTACCCCATGGTGCTCTGACCAGGCCCATTCACGCCCATATACATACACTCACATCTAAAGGGAAGCGACGCTTAAGCCAGGCGCCGCCTGAGCCGCTCGGAGCCTTGCCCGAGGTGGCCGCACTGGAGCTACTCTCCTATGCGACCTATCGTT
This sequence comes from Vespa velutina, assembly GCF_912470025.1. Lineage (NCBI taxonomy): Eukaryota > Metazoa > Arthropoda > Insecta > Hymenoptera > Vespidae > Vespa > Vespa velutina. The sequence goes on along the minus strand of NC_062198.1, from coordinate 186,195 downwards.
CGCACTCCTGTCCACGTACACACCCGCACGCTCACTCACACATCCTTCTTCTCGCGTCCGTTCCCTGCGCCTCTCAGCGTCCTCCTTTGCAAGCATGACCCGCCCAGCGAAGGGCCGGAAGGCCGTCCATCCTCCCGGGACATTCAGGGAGATCCCGACTATCACGGGATGGGTTAGCTGCTCTTCCCCCATAGCGTCGATCAGCTCATTCCTGGCATCCGTCCACGCCGGGCAGTCGACCAGGGTGTGCTCCGCCGTATCCTCACTCCCCCCGCAGTGGAAACAACGTGGCGAATGAACCTTCTTTATCTTATTTAAGTGCACTGAAAAATAGCCATAGCCGGGCATCAGTTGTGTGATGTGAAATGTCGTTCCGATTGAGAACGGCCTCCCAATTCACTCAGCCAACCATTTGGCAATAGCCGCCCTCGCGCGTAACCCCGTTGCTGCCGGTGCCCCTACGAGCATAAGTTCCTCAGACTTCCACGCTTCTATTATCCTCCTTCTGGCCAGAGCACCCAAGACAACCTTAGTACGCGGGGGAACAAGTTCCTCCGCATCTCTAACTTCCGTATACGTCTCCGCCAGCTGGGATGTCAGATGAGCAAGTGGTATAATCCCCGCAATCATCATAGCCGCGTGGAAGGAGACCGTCCTATAGGCACAGCACTCCCGAATCGCCACCTTCCTCTGGAGGCTCTGAACTGCCCATCCGATCTTCGACGGCGCTCCACCACACCGGCGCCCCATAAAGGAGCACCGATTGGATCACGTCGCCATAGAGGAGTCGCTTCTTTTCCCCCGGTGCGTGAAGATTCGGAAGGAGCCTCATAAGGGACCGGAGGATACCCTCCGCTTTAGGGATTAGGGCCTCGAAGTGGGGTCTGAACGACATCCTCGAGTGTATCACTATACCCAGGTATTTAACGCTGGGCCTAATTTCTACGAAAACCCCTCTAAGGCAAGTCTTAGGGAGTGGGAGAGTCCTGCGTCTGCATAAGGCAGAGGAAGGGAAGGCCATGGCCTCCGTCTTGTGCGGCGCCACTTTAAGACCCAATCCCTCGATCTCTTTTACTAGAACGTCCAAGTCCCACTCGGCGCTCATGATAGCGTGAGACAGGTCACATCCCGTTGACAGGAGGGCCGTATCGTCTCCGTAGCAGACAACACGGGAGCCACCCGGCATCGGGGTTCGGAGGACACTGTCATAGGCAATGTTCCACAACGTAGGTCCAAAAACGGATCCCTGTGGACCCCACAGTATACACGCCTTTCCACAAAGCGTCCATACCTATTTGTGTAGGCTATGGCGCGATTGTCCAGGTAGCTCCTGATAATGTTAACCAGGTAACTCGGAAAGCCTTCACGCTCCATCGCCCTAATAATAACGGCCCACGGCAAGGAGTTGAAAGCGTTCCAGATATCCAGATTCACCAGGATAACCATCTTCCTGATCTGCGTCGATGCCTCCACGAAGTCTTTAACATCGAGGACGGCATCCACGGTGGATCGTTCCGTCCTAAACCAATACTGTGATTGCCCCAGGGCCCAAGTCTTCTCTAAGTAGCTGTTGATCTGAACAAAAACTACCCGCTCGAATAGTTTTCCCAGTTCGCCAATCACGCATATAGGTCTATACGATCCCGGTGAGTCCGGGGGCGCGTCCCTTTTCTTTTTGATAAGGACGAGCCTCGCTATCTTCCACGCTGTTGGGAATCGTCCTGTCCTTAAGTATGCGGAGAAGCACTGCGCCAACCCATTTCCACAGTGTGTCGACGCAGCACGCACAACCACACCCGGTATTCCATCCAGTCCAGGAGCCTTTCTTCCTTTCCCCTTCCTGGCGGAAGCCAAGACCTTCTCCGCAGAGATGACCACCTCAGTGAGCGTAGGTTCCTGCAGCTCATCAGTTCCCGGTTCTCCTAGGTATAGCTCGGAGAGAATGTTCTCTAGTACCTCATCCTCCAAGGTTTCAGTTACTGGTGGGGCATATGGCCCTAGTTTTCCCAAGACCTGTTTGTAGGGTCTGCCCCACGGATCCTCTTCTATGGAGTCTAGTAGGTCCTTCCATGAGTTCTTCTTGGTTTCCTTGATAGCCCTAACCAGTGCCCTCCTTGCGTCTCTTCGAGCATCCAGGCACCGCACTATTTCCTCACTATTCTTCTTTTTCTTCCTGGCTCTGGAAAGTTTCCTTACTGTAGCCGTCGCAACAGCCCTAAGGTTCGTTAATTCGTCCGACCACCAGTAAATACTTTTACTACCGCGGGTTTGTCCCCTCACACGAGACATGGCCATGTCACATGCTTGTTTCAGCGTAGACTGTGCCCATTTCACCAGCTTGTCCACATAGTCTTCACCGGCCGCACTTTCCCCGCACATAGTTCCACCTGTCCACTCCCCTGAAATAAGGGCCGCATCCAGGTAGTCCTCCTCCAGGGAGTTAACCTTCCAACGAGGGGGCTTTCTCCCTTGTGGGTGAGGAATTCGGTCCCTTGCAGCCCAGTGCCTGTAACTATATCTAATATACAGGTGGTCTGACAGGAACTCAGCCTCATCCACCCTCCAGTCCGAGAGACGGACGCAAGCTGCTGGCGTGCCCCACGTTAGATCTACAACGCTCGACCCCTGCAGTCGAACGCACGTGGGACAGCCAACCTGGCTCAACAGGCCCAGGTTCTCTCTGTTGGCCCAGACACGGAGCAACTCACCCCTGCGGTTACTCCTGCCTTCCCATCCGCTGAACCAGGCCTTCAAATCGCCAGCCACCAGCGCTGGGAGAGTGGAGAATGTTTCTAAGAGCTTTTCGAGCTCGTCAAGGAGTCTACTGAACATGTTAATGTTCTCGCTGGGAGGAAAGTATACCGAAACTACCAGCGAGTCCCCCCATTTGACTGCTACGTAAAAATGACCCCGACGCATCAGGCTGCAGGGTCTTCCATTCTCGCCTACAAGCACCGCGGAAAATGAAGTCCCTCCTAGGGATGAGAACCATCTCTCATCCCCCGGAGGAACCCACCATGGTTCCGCAATAATCGCAATCACCACTCTGTTCTCGCGCATGCACTGTATCAACATGTCCTGCGCACGGCGCGCGTGGTTCAAGTTTATCTGTAGAACAGCAGAGGACATTGTCTATAGACCTTCCACTACTTCTACACATATTGAGGTGTCCGGTTCACCGTGTTCCACCTCCATATCTTCGTCACTACTATTTTTCTTCTTCTCGGTCGCACTCACTGCTTTCATCGCAGTTCTTTCCACGACCTTATGCGGGTCCTTCTGAATTGTTTCCTCGCAAACATTTGGTCCACTCCCGAACACTTTGTCCACCCATTTTCTGGGAGGCACTACCGGGCACTCCCAAGAACCGATACGATGGTTGGTCGGCTTCCGGCCGGCATCTGCACAATCAGGGCACGCTGTCTTGCTTGTACACGTTTTGGCCAAGTGGCCCGGTTTCCCACAGACATAACACAGATCCATCTGAGGATTTGTAGCCGGGCACATTGCCGCAACATGTCCTCGCGCAAGGAACCGGTGGCATCTGAGGGGCCGCTGCCTGAGTTCTTGTACCCTTGCTATTTTCAATCCCACGACTATCTTTCCCCTCTTCAGGGCCCCCTGGATGACAGGCGTCGGAGCCGAGACAGTGGTCTTATCTAGTATACCCCTGCCTATCCTGATCTCTCCCACATTAATGAGGTTGGGGTCTGTTCTGAAATGCAACTCCAGAAGTGCATTCCTGATTCTGGTACCGTTAGCAGCCGCGTCTAGTCCCACCATCCTTATGGTACTCGTGCGCAGGGGGCGAGTAACCTTTACTCCTGGAATGGAACTCTTTAAGGCCTCCGCTACCTGGTCGGCCTTCTCGTTCGACCCTTTGCCTCGTACCTGCCATATAAAGGCACCTATGAGGCCTCTCCTACATGACATACCGACGATCCCCAAGTCTTTGAGGTTGACCCTCTGACTGGCCCGGAGGACTACGTCTCTATATGTCGTTTTCTCGGTACACGATAGGGAAATAGCAGCTACTTCTCTTTCCCATTTTTCCCTTTTCCTTCTTCACTGCGCGCCTCTCCTCCTCTTCCCTTTTTCCTAGAGGCTGCCTGTCCTAGCAAGAGTTGACGGTCGCTGACTCCATCCTTTGATGTAGTTAGGGGGAGAGCATTCGTTTCCTTTCTCTGGGCTCGTCTCTCTTTCCGGCCAAGTACCTGGACAAATTTCTCCTGCCCGATTAGTACCTTACCTACACTTACCTGTTTCGCAGGGGGTCGAGTGGGTTCAACACGGAGTGGGGCCTTTGTGTGGCCCACCAGCTCCAGTCGCTGCTCCACCCGATGTCTGCTGCCTCTGCTCCACCCGATGTCTGCTGCCACTGCTGCTGCTGCTGCTGTTGCCGCTGGTGCTTCTGCTGGTGCTGCTGCTGCTACTGCTGTGGTTGCTGCTGCTGTTGCCGCTGCTGCTGCTGCTGCTGCTGTAGCTGCTGCATCTGTTGTTGGATACTGCGGATAGCTTCCGTCAGTACATTTAGTGACTCTCTTACATCCGGAGACTTTGACTGGCTATTCCCACCCGGTGGGTTCTCCAGAATTTTCTGCATTTTTTTATTCGCCCTCTTGAGACGAACGTTTTCCTCCATGACCTATCTATTGCGCGAATCCTTGGCCCTCAATTCTGCCTTCAGCTGCGCAATGGTTTCCTTGACTGACGGAGGATCGTCCGCCCGGATTTCGAGCCTCTCGCTCAGGGTCTTAATTCCTTCCATCATTAACCTATGGGAATTCTTCATGACCCCAGAAATTTCCCCTTTAAGGTTGCGGCATCTCAGCCTGGCACTTTCTGCCGCATTGGAAACTTCCCGCATGCTATTCAGTACCCTACCAGTCTCCACTTGAGACAAGGGGGTCTCCGCCGGGCCACCGTCACCTAGTATGGACCAGCCTATCCCCGGCTCGTCCCCCTTAGAAGAGTAGATCATAGGCTTAGCGCGCTTATGCCTTCTCCCCTGCTTCGGCGAGGTCAGGCCGGAGAGCCGCATGCTCTCAACCACACTGGCAGTACTTTCCTATTCCTCCGCTTGATACTCCTCATTTCCTATCCTTCCTGGCGCATTAGATACACCGCAGGCCAGGTCGCCTACCTGTAGTGTACTTCCTGACGCATCATCCAGAGCTGAGGCCAGGTTGCCTACCCCGAGCTCCTAGCAGTCGTTGGTTGACGACGGCGGGTGGCCTGCCCTACCACCACCTGTTACTGCCGTGGCGTGGGTATCGCTCCCACGCCCGCTTATTAATTTCGTTGTACTATCCATGACATAAAGTAAGAGATATTAGTGGGAGCCGAGCTCCTCAGCGGAAAGGAAAGGAACGGAAGGAAGCTAGTAAGAGAGAGAAAGAATAGAAAAAAGATATGATAGAGAGAATAAAGGAAGGAATAGCCATACAAGAATATTCATACACCATTCACACTATCCCTTTTAGACGCCTTTTACGACAAGCAGGGAGTACTGTGGGAGTATTCTTCTTCCCCCTACCCACGAGGGACGTCCTGACGCATCCCTGGCGCAACCTAAAAGCAACCCAGATGGGACAAAAAGTTGTAATTGGTAGAATATTACAGTAAAGACAAACATCTGCATAGTGATATTTTCGGAGAAATAATGTCTAGAAACAATTAAATTGTTAGGGATGCTACATTTCACCTATGATGTCGGTCATACTAATGATCGTTTATATAAAATACGAAACATCATTGATATGTTATGAAAAACGTGTATATAAAATCAATCATTTCAACCTTACCAGTTTTATATACTGAATTGACGTAATTTGTAAGTATAATTTGTACGCCCTAGGTATATGTATGTATGTTATAATCATTCCTATGTTACATTCATCGTGATATTATATTATTGATAAATCTGGACATTTAATAGTTAAATAGAATAATAAGAAATATAAATAAATATTATGTTAATTCATAAGAAAATGTCTTTTTATAACTAATGGCATTAACTTATGAATCCATCCAATATAAGTTCAATATATAAACCCAAATATATTGGGTTGTTCGGAAAGTAATTTCTTTTTTTTCTGACAGAGAATTTAATTGTATTGTTTGCACCTAACTTCACACTTAAGCCGCATAATCATTATATGTTTTGAGAGCTGATTTAAGCAATGCTTGTGTGTCAAAAAGTCCAATTGATTCTACGTAGTAGTTTTTGGTTGGTGCCGTTTTAAATATGAAGAGCAATAAGCAGCATTTTCGTCGTATTTTACTTTTGTATAATATGAAATTATTCAGAGTTAATTATATATAATTATATTATATGCTTTAACTTTATATAATTTTTTGTCAATATCAATTTGCTCATTATCAAATATCTGAAAAATTACTCATCTTTTTGTCATTTGGAGGTAGCTGCTTACAGAGATTCAATTATTAAAAAAATCAAATAAATTTTCTAAAATAGTACAATGACTAGAGAGGAGTAAATTCGATGGTGAATAAAGTAAAAGTTACACATATTTTTATACTATTTTATGTAATAATGAATTTCATATTTAATTTTCTTATTAAATTAATAGTGATAAAATTAGAATGAAAATGTTCGCTAATAAAATACATAATTAAATCGATATTAATCAACGCTTTCGTAGATTTGTACTCACTGAAATACTATAAAGGAATGAAGATCTCTTTCCAATCCTTGGAGTTCAATCGCTCGATTGTTTTTATTTTGCTTTTGACCACAGAACTTTTTGACTAGAAATACACTCATATACCGCATATACCTATATTACCTATTCTTCTCTACTAAGCCTCGCTCTATATTAATAAAAAAAAGATAAACATATTTGTACGTATACAAAAAAAAATATTATTGCTTTTACAAATATAAAATGAAAGAACCTATATCGATGACCAAATTTCATTTGCTATTAATCAGAGAAAGTATCATCAAAGTATAAATCATTATCATCGAACAGGCAATAATTATCATTGCGACTAACAGAAAAATATTTTTCCTTCAGTTTATGTATCGGTAGAGAAAAACCAAAACAGAAAGTTGTATCGTTTCCAATGCAAGCGATATGTAAAAAAAGACGCGAATCTAGGTATGAATGTAAAAATTGTAATGTAGGTTTATATGTCGATCCTTGTTTTAAGATTTATCATTCTCAATTACATTACTAAGAATTATAATTTGATATATTAATTACCCTAAATTGTATTTTTTTTTAATTATAATTACAAAATCTATAAATATATAAATAACTGAATATGCATAAAATGTACTTATTTTCATGTTTCTTATATAATACGGCGAAACAGTCGTTACGTAATACTTAAGTATTACGTAATATGTATATATAAGAAAATACCAAAGTGGCGTTGAAAGACGTAAGTGCGAACATCATAGACTATCGACGTACAATGTGTACATATTTCGCTGTCCCGTTCAGTGGGATTTCTTCAGCGAAGCGAACTATCCTAACGAAAGAGTAAAATTCTTATTGATAATGTAAATATTGGAGCAAATGTTTTTTTCGTATTCTAAGAAATAAGAAGTAATATGTATATTATCATACTGGTAGGAAGAATAAATCGTTCTTATTAGTCTCGATTGACTAGTTCTAGTTAGACATATTATAAAGAGCATTAACACGAGTAAATAAAGAAATATCACAATGAAATAACTGGAACAACAAAAACAAGTGCACATTTTTATGAAAAAGTGGGGAATCGTACGGCCAAATTTTTTCGAAACTTGTAATATTCAGAATCGCCTGGTTTCAAACCAGGAAGTAGTATATCGAACGTTTTGGAATCACAGACAATGTAAATGAATTGGAACCATAGATTTTTCTCAAAAACAAATTAATATTCCTTCGTGGCAATGAAAAACTGATAGCAGGACTGATCCAATAAACTCTCCGAGGCAGACAGATTTAAAACTGCAGTAACTATTCATTCAGAAATTAATCCTGATTTGGATAAAAAATTAAGTATTCGAATGATACGGCGTCGTTTAAATGAGTTTGGTTTAATGGTTCGAGTGGCACGGAAAAAACTATTAATCTCGGAAAAGAATCGATTAGTGAAAATTGCATTTGCCAAAAAACATTTTCATTGGACATCAGAACAATACTAAAATAATTTTTACGGACGAGTTGAAGTTTAATCGATTTAATTCTGATGGGAAAACATATATCAAACATTTCTCTTAGGAGAATAATTTAAAAAGATTTGTACAAAATCCACAATCAAAGGTGGTGGAGATTCCGTCCTTATCTGGGGTGCTATAAGCATTAGTGGAACCGGTCCCATACACATTATAGAAGGAATCAAGGACCGTTTTAAATATTCGAACGTAATTAAAAATGTGTTACTCCCATATGTCATCAATGAAATGTCAAAGAATTGGATCTATCAGGCTGATAACGCCCAGAAATACACGGTTCGCATAGTAAAATAATTTCTAATTGAGCAAAATATTAAGATAATGAAGTGGCCGTCAAAGCCTTCGGATTTATATCCGAATAAAATATTATAGATCGGCGTCGACAAATTCGTAAAACTACAAAAACCAAAAAACTTAGAAGAATTATACACTGCTATTCAAAACGGTTGAAAGTCCATTCCAATAGAGAGATGCATTCGGTTAATACTATTTATGTCACGAAGATGTAACGAAGTTACAAATTTAGTAACTATATATTAATGTATAAAAACTCAAAAATTAAATAAAAATGCAAAATATGAAAAGTATTTATGTGTCCTTAAGCATGTGTCCGCTTAAAATATTTCACCTGAACTTGAAGAATTTTTTCTCTTCTTAATATTAAAAGGTAAGTAAAAGTTTCTTGGGTACTGTACGCAGTAGAGTTTATACTTACTATGCAAGTGACTATCATATAATTCCATCCGATTTTGCAATTTGGTAATAAAAATATAAATACTTTAAATCTCCGTAACTAAAACTTTGTATTTGAACTTTATTCAAACCATTCATTACTGTACCATATTTAATTAATTCATCATTTCTCTATCTTAATCAAACACACGTTAATTTATTATTTCTCTATCCTACTAACCCACACACTAACTCATTATTTCTCTGTCTTAATGAAACACTCTGATTTCTCCATCTTACTCACTCACTAACTCACAATCTTTCTATCTACCTCTTTTATTCATTTACTCACTCATTATTTCTTTATCTTACTGAACACTCACAATTTCTTCACATTTTTCATTCACAAACTCTTTACTTCTTTATGTTACCACCTCACACATTCACTCATTCTTTATTTCTCTATTTAACTCGATTACAGAGATAAAGAAAGAGAGAGAGAGAGAGAGAAAGAGAGGGAGGAGAGAGAAAGGGAAGGAAACGAAAAAAGAAATAAAAAAAGCAAAAGAGAAATTTTTGAAACGTTAATGTGAAAAGGAAAGTTTCTATTTGAGAATTTACTTACCTGCTCTTCTCCAAACCCCTTCAAACTTGACGCTTCCACCGTCATACTCTTCTTCGATATAGCACTGTCTTTCATCGGACGAGAACAAAACAAGAATAATTCACCTCAGAAAAAAGTTCTCAGTTTGCTAGGAAGCAACTGAGTCGATCTTGAAAATGATTACGAAACAATACAAAAATACTTTTGTTCTTTTAGTGGTCTTCTCTAGTAGTTATTAATTCTATTGTAACGAAATGTAATGAGTAAAAGAGAAAGAAAAAAAGAGAGGGACAATGATAGAGAGAATGAAAGAATGAATGGATTTTATATTATCCATTTAATTATCAATAATACCAGATATACACCATTTTGCATTTAATTGTAAAGATAATTATAACCATATTATATAGAATGACTGGTCAAAATAGAAAGAGAATGAATGATCGAATTAAATCAATTTCTAAATTATAGCAAATATCAAGAATGCATCTATGTATCTCTTGTATTTATTATTATGACGAATATTATTCTTATTATTATTATTATTATTGTTATTGTTATTGTTATTATTATTATTGTCATTATTATTATTTTAACTATTATTATTATTTTTTTTTTTTTTATTTATTGACGCACATGTGCATCTCTCCATTATTCGCGGTACTTTCTCTTAAGGGTTATATATCACTATTGGAAATATTTACCCTTGAGAACCTATTGGATATTAACTAACAAAACGCATAGACAAAAAACACGGGACCACCATTGTCTGGGCCTAGGCATTCTTAATAAAGTATCTGGGTTTTAATAATATGTCAATTCGGCCAATAAATAAATAACGAAAATAGACGCTTAGCCACAATAAACCAAAGGTTATTTGGCTTGTAGCTCTAAAATATCCATTAGCATCCTCTAGTCACACAATTAGAACAAACGGGGCACACATGGAATGTTTAAACATTTCATTGAACTATTACCGACCAATTGGCATTTATTCTTTCCCTTTCCATATTTCAACTCCGCCATTTTTATTCTCTTTCCCAATCTTATTTCAGTATACGTGGATAGTTCTAAAGACACCAAAAAAGCAGTCAAGTTACATCTTTCAGACTCACAACATCTAAGCTCTCAAGTCTCCTTCAGAAGCAACCTCTTCCAAGTCTCCTTCAGAACAAATAACTATACATTACACGAAACATATAAACAATTGTAACTATATTTCAACAAATATGCCGTGATAATTACATCGCGCGTATTATTTTAATATCGCGCAATTACTTCTCGAATCTTACAAGATCCTTTAAAAGAACGCATGTTCTCCCATTAATTTGCGGAAACGTGACGAGCCGTATTTTGCTGATGGCCTACAACGGTATCCTAGCTTATTTAAGGTGCTGTCGTCCTTATTCATCGCGACTAGTAGGTCTATAACTCGGTCAACAAGGACGAGACGGGGGATATTATCGCCGTACAAATTGACTGTCATCGCCGGTCCGGTGCGAGACGTGCATCTAAAGTCGCTCTCGTAATGTGCGCCGACAAGACGCACACTATACAAATTAAACATTATTATTGTTATTATGATTGTTAAGTTTATTATTGTTATTGTTATTATTATTATTATTTTTGTTGTCGGTACTTATTATTATTGTTATTATAATTATTGTTGTTATTATTATTATTATTATTATTATTCTTATTCTTGTTGTTATTCTTGTTGTTATTGTTATTGTTATCGTTATTCTTATTGTTGTTATTATTATTAAAATTATTATTATTATCATTTCTATTTCTATTATTATTATTATTATTGTTATTATTGTTCTAATATTATTATTCATATTCTTTTTATTATTATTTTATTAGTATTATTTTAATTGTGACCATTTATTCGTTGAAATGATTCTGCTGCGTTCTGTTATTCATGTATTATCTTGATCATTATAAAACAGTTCCTCTAATTTCATATCGATACAGTTTTGTAATTAGTTTTTCTCTGCAAACTGTTTCAAACGCTGGTTTAAGATCAATGAAAATTACTCTCAGCATTTTTCCTTCACTCTCTGCTAATTTCCATTTGTTAAGTATAGTTTGAGTTGCTTTTTTACACAAGTACTGTTTCCTAAAACCTGATTGGTTTTCCATCATATCCAAATACCCTTCTATTTGCTTTTTCACCAATAATTCTAACATTTTTAGCACATGGATCCAATTTTATTGTGAGAAATGAAGTCATTGTAATGCTCTAACGATACATTATGTTGAAGAAAAGTTCTGAGAATCTGTAACATAATTTTGCTAAATAAAGTGCAAATTATATCTTCATACTTTATTCAATATTTTTTCTAATGTTATTGTTTATATACTTTGCAGTTATATACTGTACCTATTAGTTATATCCATTCTTTTCACTTTATATATAGAAATACTGTAATATATGCATATTATATGTATATTTATATATATATATATATATATATATATATATATATATATATATATGTAAAGAAAGTATACTTTCTTCAGGTAGATTTGCCCCGCCCTTCCTTTGTCTTTTGTTATCTACAAATTCTTTTGTTACCTACAAATCGAGCCGTTAAGATTTTTGAGAGAAACGGGCAGTAAGAAATAGAATGTCCACAAGAGAAGTAGCACGAGAGTGTAGTGTGAAATTTAACCAATGTAAATAATAAACATAAATTGTCGTTTCTTTGTTAAAGAAACTTATTTTCGTTTACTGCCTCACCTTGTTCATTCAAGATATTATATATATATAAAATATATGCTAATTAGTACAATATGAAGCAGTTATCCCCACCAGAAGAGATGTGCAAACATGCATCTAGCCGTGTTAAACATAGTTTAGATAATATATATATTTGAGTGAACAGTACACTCTAGATAATATCAGTTAGGAAGAAAAATACATTATTAAATTGAAAATGGCAATTAATGGTAAAGATATAGCATTATCTATATCATGAAATTTATCTGTAGTAGTATTGTTCGATCTAACACTGTTAACCTTAAAAAGAGCAGTCAGAAATTTTTTTTTAATTCAGTACACACGCATGTATTAGATTCATTAAAAATATGGTTAAATCGGATTAAGATCTTTGCGATTCTGAATACTGTTATTATTATTATAAAATTAGATATATGTTGAAAATCAATTAGATACGTATATAACTTCACATTGTTATATTTTATCAATTTTGAAAAGCGTTCATTAAAATTCAATTTTATATGTAATTAACAGAATTGAAAGATTGAATGTCATTAGTTTTATTAATATTATTAGTATCGTTGTTATTATTATTATTATGATTATTATTATTATTATTATTATTATTTTTATTATTATTATTGTTATTATTATTATTATTATTATTATTATTATTATTATTATTATTATTATTATTATTATTATTATTAATATTGGGGAGTTTAATCATGTCGTTGATACGGAAGGGAAGTATCGTTGTGTGCTCCGTATTTCGTGCGGTTTTTTGCAGTCTATTCCATCCTATCGGCCGAAAATTTTATATCTCGCTTGTGAATTGGTAAGCTGTGAGCAAGTAGAGATAAAAATAGTGTCTAGAGATAGAACATCTAATGTGTTGTGTGTTCGGCTGTATTGTCGATGTTTTTGGACGCCATTACATGTTAGTTGTGGAAACTATAGTCTATGGCGCAACGGCAGACTCAAATGCTCATCGATGGCTCATTCAGCGCTATCTACTCCAGGTTACGATTGCAGCGCCGCCATTAGCGCAAGAGGCATCTTCTACTACGATTAATAATGTGCCGCCCTTTGTGGTTGACTGATGGAGTCGACCAAGATCTACGTGGTATTGGACGCCATCCCGGATGTTGGCCAGTGCTGCCATCTAGGACGTGTTAGTTCCGCGAACTATACTCTATGGCTGGACGGCAAACTCGACGGTCCACCGAGGACTCATGCGGCGCTATCTATTCTGGACTACGACGGCTATGCTGCCGCCAGTGCAAGCGGCATCTGCTTCTACTACTACGAAATACGAAACTCTTATCTTCATCGCATAAGAGGCGCTTCGATTAGCAGGAAAGAAAATCATGCGACACTCAACAATTGGTTATAAACATCCAATGCTTCATTGGGAGGAACGCGGATGCGATCGTGGTTATATAGATGAAACTCGACAAATGTCATCCAATATATTTTAATAATATATTATTAATAAAGCATAGTTGTTATTATTATCCACCAAGAGGAGAATTGGAACACTCCTCTCCTTCCGACGAGTAGCGCTGTCGGGACCCGAGATACGAGGAGTTCAACCTCCTAAAAAAAAAATCAGGGATCATCTGGCCCGGATGTCAGTACCCTGTAAGGGCCCCAAGCCAGGGTTACGGCAGGGCCATTAGGACTAGTGGGTACGTTGGCGCTGCCCGAAAGAGATGTGCGGGATGATACGTAAAGCGTGGTTCTCGTGGAAAACTCCCGGCGTCAACGCATCGCACCCACGGGAGTGTCAGGAAGCCGATGAAGGAAGTAGGTGAACGGCAAGGACGGATGATCCATTCCCGTCCTAATAGCCAAAAGCTCTCGCAACAATGGAGGAAGTTGGGAGGGTGATCACCCCCCCCCCCACTTCCTAAGTGTGTTCGAAGACGACCTGACACTCTGGAGTTAAATAAATTTATGGAAAAACAAATCACAATAGACAAAAACAAACAGCAAAACATCTCAGTATCAACTGGAATAGTCATCGCTGCTCAAAGCGACAATAACGTAGGCTCTCAGCTTACGAAGGGGACACCAAAAGATGAAAAGAGAGAGAAACTCGTGCAAGCGAAAGTCCTACTTACCAAGATGAGGGCGGCCGTGACTAGGCAGCTCAATGTAAATAACGCCATTAAACAAAGGATCCCAGAACTGGAGGAGATAATGGAAAGCCTCGAGTTCTTTTATATATCGCGAATAAAGGAAAATGAGGGAGCGAGGATCCCCGCCCGAGTCTCTCAGCGGCTACGTGCTAACACTGTAACTGATGCTAGCACAGTTAAGAGAGTAGCCACAAGCCCGCCGCAGTTTTCTGAATAAAGCCTCAAAAGACTGAGGCAAGAAGCGACGACGAACGAAGCCACCAAGTAGACGGAGGTTGTCAAAAACAACAAAAGAAAAGAAAAGGTGCAAGAAAAAAGGAACCCGAGCAAGGCGGAGGACAGGCCGAGAAGAAGAACGAGGCCGGACGCGATTCTCCTGAAACCTGCGCAAGGTAAAACCTACGCAGTCGTAGTCGGACCCATCCACCAGCGCATCAAGACCAGTGCGGCAGGGGCAGACAAGAAAAGGAGGGGTTCTTCTCGAGCTCAAGAGGACTACTGCAGAAATCAGGACCTCGTTCTCAGAAACCCTGAGGAAAGAAGTGGAAGAATTGAGCAGCATCACGGAACTGGTCCCCAGAGCTACGCTGGAGATAATGGACTGCGATTGTTGCACTTCGGCAGCAGAAGTCGAGGAGGCCATAAAGAGGATCCTGCCAGATTACTCGGGGAAACTCAACGTAAGGTTGACGAACCCAAACGTGAGGCAGCAGCGCCTGGCCATTGTAAACATAGAAGAGGAAGCAGCGGCGAAGCTTTTGAAAGCTGACCGTGTACTGGTCGGCTTTGTCAGCTGCAAGGTCAGGCGAAGAGCAGAAGTAAGGCGATGCTACCGCTGCCTTGACTATAGTCATCATAGCGCCTCGTGCAAAGGCCCTGATCGCAGTAAACTCTGCTATTTCTGCGGCGGAACGGAGCACAAGATCAAAGACTGAAAGGTCAGCGAGCCCACTTGCTTCTTGTGCTCCAAAAACGGAGCTGAACCCAAGAAGCACGTGGCCGGATCAAGGGCGTGCACAGCCTTCTAGGAGGTCCTTGCCACAGCCAATACAAAGAAAAAAAGATGAGAGTATTGCAGGGTAACCTCAACAGGAGCAGGACGGCTCAACACCTCCTAACCCAGCTCTGTTCTGAGAATAAAGCTGATATTGTCCTAATCAGCGAACAGTATCAGGACATGGCAGGAGCAGAATGGTACGCCGATGAATTGGGCACCGCGGCCATCTGGATCCCAGATCCCCAACAGATACATGTGTCGGATCAAGGATCTGGACGCGGTTACGTTTGGGTGAGACATAACTCGATGACTTATGTCAGCGTATATCTCACCCCGAACGACCGGATAGACTACTTCCAGACCAAACTGAACGATCTAGAAGACGTGCTGCGGGAAATCATCATGGCTGGAGACCTCAATGCCAAAGCTCTCGAATGGAGGGAGGTCAGGCCGGACTCCATAGGAAGACGAATCATGGAGATGGTGTCGAGACTGGAGCTAGCAGTGCTCAATACAGGCTCGGCGTCAATCTTCCGAAGGCCTGGCTACAGAGAGACGATCCCGCACGTTTCTCTAGCCAACGAACACCTTGTAGCAAGAATCACAGACTGGCGGGTGATCGAAGGTTACACCGGCAGCGATCACCAATACATTTTATTCGACGTATACGATAGGAGGCCAGCCGTGACAAGCGCAGCGCGACCCCTCCGGTGGAACATCGATAAAATGGATCGAGAGAGACTATCCGCAGCCATAGATGAAGGTAGGAGATCTCTTCAAATTGCTTCCGCGAGTCTATCGCTATCTACACAAGCCAGGAAAATGACCGCAGCAACCATGCAGCTCATCCAAAAGGCAGCGGTGCCAAAGAAGAGCACGAAACGGCAAAGGCGTCCTGCATACTGGTGGACGAACGAGATCGCAGTCCTTCGTAAAAAGTGCTTAAGGCTTCGCCGGTTAGTACAACGAGCGAAGAGACGCGAACTCGACGCTGCTCCATTGGCCACAGAGTATCAAGCGGCCGAAAAAGCATTGAAGAGGACGTCCATCAAGGCCAGTCAACGACGGTGCTGGAAGGAGCTGTGCATGGACATCGAACAAAATCCGTGGGGATTTGGGTACCAGATTGTCACTCGCAAGCTGGGGACCCAAACGCAAAAAATCCCTCAGGACGCGAGGACTTTGGATAACATCGTGTATACTCTATTCCCTGTAGAGCCAAAGAGAGAGATTGGCACCGCTGCGCCTGGCAGACTCGAAGCGCCACAATTTACGGAAAAGGAGCTACTCAGGGCAGCAGCTTCTATGCGGTACAAGAAAGCTTCAGGTCCAGACGGCCTTCCAGCGGAAGTAATGAAAGCCGTCGCGCAGAGTCATCCTGAGCTCTTGCTAAACATGTATAACATGTGCCACAGGGAGGGCATCTTCCCCGTTCCGTGAAAGAAAGCGGGACTTGTGCTCATAAGCAAGGGGAAGGTTCCAGCCGAACGCGCTTAGTCATACAGGCTTATTTGTATGCTCGATACGGCTGGCAAACTCCTAGAGAAACTGCTTATACCACTGCTGCACGCGGCCGTGATGGCAGCGGGCGATGTTGCTGCCCGCCAGTACGTGAGAAATGTCTTCAACTCCGTCAGGTGGGATTTGGCAATGGAAGTGCTCGAACATAATTTCAGGGTCCCGGAGTACCTACTACGAATACTCGGGGACTACCTGAATGAGCGCTTCCTAGAATACAATACAGGGGATGGTCCGAGAAGCTTGGAGTTGACATCGGGGGCAGCGCAGGGCTTCATACTAGGACCAGATATTTGGAATATTTTTTACGACGGAATACTACGTATGGCAGTCCCGGAAGGTGCTTTCATGGTTGGGTACGCAGATGACATTGCAGTTGTCATAAACGCAAGGAACACGAAGGAGGTACAGCTGTTTCTCAACCAGGTTATGCACAGAGTCATCTCCTGGATGGAAGAACACGGGCTGTCCTTAGCAATCCAGAAGACTGAGATTGTGCTACTTACAAAGAAGAGCATTAACACCATGCGCAGCTTCGCTGTAGGAGACGCGACGGTCCAGACGAAGTCGGCTATTTAAGTCAAGTATTTAGGAATAATGCTCGATAGCAAACTAAATTACGGAGAGCATATAATTAGGGCAGACGACAAGGCGGCAAAGGTAATAGCATCGCTTGGAACATTCATGGCCAACGTCAACGGTCCCTGACCGTGCATGAGGCGACTACTGATGCGCGCCGCCGAAGCAGTGATGCTGTATGGCGCAAAGGCTGGGCCGAGGCACTGCGACACGAGAAATATCGCAAGCGCATAGCCGCGGTACAGAGGATGGGCGCTCTCCGAATCGCGTGCTCCTACCGCACGGTCTTGGAGCTCGCAATGCTAGTGGTCACGGGGTTAATCCCGATCGATCTACTAGCCAAGGAGAGACAATTTGTTCACCAGCAGAAGGTCGTTCTAGAGGAAGAAGAAGGCATCAAGGATCGCCAGGTCTACCAGCATCGAGGCCTGGCAAAGCAGATGGGAACAGGAACCTAGGGGCAGATGGACTGCTCGACTCATCAGTCGACTAGACAACTGGCTAAACCGGGAGGCGGGAGAGGTCGAGACTTCTACCTCACACAATTATTGACAGTGCATGTCCTGTTCCGCTCCTACCTCGCAAAAATGAGGAAGTTAGCAGACGGCAACTGCCCCTTTGGAGACTCGATCAACGACGACGCCCACCGCACATTCTTCAAATGTACACGGTGGAGCGTCGAAAGACTCGCCTTAGAACGGAACATCGGGGACATCTCGCCCGACAACGTGGTCGAGAAAATGCTCCGAAGTCAGGAGGAATGGAACAAGGTGGACTGGTACGTCAGGGCCATCTTGCGCGGAAAGAAGAGAGGGATTGGCGGCCCATAGAAGGGCCAACAACGTTGCTCCAGGTTCCTGCCACGTAGAGCCAAAGGGAGTGTCACATAGAGGGACCTGATTTAGTGGCACCAGCCCGAAGTAATGCCACATGACGGTGCCGGGATAGTTTTACTATGCCACTAGGATGGTTATGAGTTTAGTCGGTAGTGCCCATTTAAACGGTGAACCAGACACTCCAGGGACTTTAATGGGGGACACAAATGGTCAAGGGTTGCACAGGCGGGTGAGAACCCTGGGTTACTGCGTAAAGATTGTCATTTTCAGACCATCAAAAAAAAAAAAAAAAAGAAAAATTATTATAATTATAATTGCTACTATTATTATTATTATTTTTATTATTATTAATATTAATATTATTATTATTATTATTCTTATTGTTATTATTATTTTTGTTATTATTATTATTATTATTATTATTATTATTATTACTTTTGTTATTGTTGTTATTGTTATTGTTATTGTTATTATTCTTTTTATTATTGCTAAGGTTATTGTTATTGTTATTGTCATTGTTATTGTTATTGATATTTTTATTGCTATTGTTATTGCTATTGTTATTTTTATTGATATTGTTATTGCTGCTGTTATTGTTACTCTTATTGTTATTCCTATTGTTATTGTTATTGTTATTCTTTTTCTTATTGGTATTATTTCTATTGCTATATTTATTGCTACGGTTACAGTAATTGCTATTATTATTGCTATTGATATTGTTATTGTTATCGTCATTGTAACTCCTATTGCTGTTGTTATTGTTATTGCTATTGTTATTGCTATTGTTAGTGTTATTTTTATTGCTATTGTCATGGTGAATGTTATTCTTATAGTTATGGTTATTTCTATAGTTATTGTTATTGTCATAATTGTTAGTGTTATTGCTATTGTTTTGCTATTGCTGTTGTTATTGCAATTGTTATGGTTATTATTATTGTTATTATAATTTTTGTTGTTATCGTTATCGTTCTTAATGTCATTGTTATTGATATTATCATTGTTATTGTTATTGTTATTATTATTGTTATTATTAAAATTAATATTATTGTTATTCTTCTTATTATTATTATTGTTTTTATTATTGCTACGGTTATTGATATTGTTATTGTTTTTATTATTGCTACGGTTATTGATATTGTTTTTGTTATTATTATTGTAATTGCTATTGTTATTTCTATTGCTGTTGTTACTGCCTTCGTTATTTTTATTGTTATTGTTATTGTTATTGCTATTGTTATTGTTATTGTTATTGCTATTGTTATTGTTATTGTTGTTGTTGTTGTTTTTGTTGTTGCTATTATTATTATTATTATTATTCCGCTCCTACATCGCAAAATGGGGAATGCAGTCCAAGGCAGCTGCCCCTATGGATACTCGACTTACGAAGACGCCAACCAAACTTTCTTCAGATGTACATTGCTCAGTGCCGAAAGACTCGCTTTGGAGGAGGAACTTGGAGACATGTCGCTAGAAAACATTGTCGGGAAAATGATCCCAGGTCAGTAGCAATGGAACAAGTTGGCCTGATACGTCAGGTCCATCTTGCGAAGAAAGAACTGAACGATGGGCTTCCTATAGAAGTGCACATTAGGTCGCTCCAGTTTCCTTCCAAGTAGGGCCAAAGGGAGAGTTCCGCCAATGGACCAGGTGCAGTGGCTCTATCACGAAGTAAAGCCACTTGGTGTTTCCGTGAGGGTATCACTATGGCACTAGGATTGATATGAGTGTAGTCGGTAGTGCCTTTTCCAAAGTTGAGCACGACACTCAACGGCCTTTGTTGTGGGACAAAAATGGTGGAATGTTCCCATTGCTGATAGGGTCCCTGGGTTAGTGCGAAATGCTTGGCATTCTCAGACCATCAAAAGAAAAATTATTATTATTTTATTATTATTATTATTATTATTTTTTTTTTTTTATAATTATTATTATTATTATTATTATTATTATTATTATAATTATTATTATTATTATTATTTTTATTATTATTATTGATATTATTATTAATATTCCATTCCTATCTCTAAAAGTGTGGAATGTAGCATAATGCAGCTGCACCTATGTGTACTCGAACTACGACGACGCCCACCACACTTTCTTCATATGTACCCTGTTCAACGCCGAACGACTTGCTTTGGAGGAGGAACTTGGAGACATATCGCCAGAAAACGTTATCGAGGAAATGCTCCCAGGTCAGGAGTAGTGGAACAAGTTGGCCTTATACGTCAGGTCCATATTTCGAAAAAAATACTGGGAGATTGGCTGCCCATAGTAGCGCACATAACGTTGCTACAGGTTCCTGCCACGTGGACCCAAAGAGAGAGTCCCGTCAATGGTCCGGATGCAGTGGCGTCACCCCGAAGTAATGCCACATGTCGTTGCCGTCATGGTCTCACCACGTCACTTGGATGGATATGAGTTTAGTTGATTGTGCCTATTCCAAGAATGAGCCTGGCACTCCAGGGTCTTTAATGGAGGGCCCAAATGTTGAAGGGTTCTTATGGCTGGTGTACGATGTGTTATTGGTGAATATCCTCTCAGAGCTATGCCCAGGAGGACCGGGAACTTATGAGCCGCCGTAACCTACACTCTCAGAGGTGAATATTTCTGTGGAGAAGGTCTTGGTTGCCGTCAGGAAAGAAAAAGTTAGGAAGTCTCCTAAAATACTGGGTGTGGTTGTGCGTGCTGCGTCGACACACTGTGGAAAAGGGTTGGAGCAGTTCTTCTCCGCATTCTTTAGGACAGGAGGTTTCTCGACAGAGTGGAATATAGCAAGGCTCGTCCTGATCAAAAAGAAGAGGGACGCGTCCCCGGACTCACGGGAATAATATACACCCATATGCGTGATTGGCGAACTGGGAAAACTATTCGAGAGGGTAATTGTAGGCCGGATCAACAGCAACTTAGAGGAGACTCGGACCCTGGCGCCATCACACTATGGGTTTAGGACAGGAAGATCCACTGTGGATGACTTCCTTGATTTTAAAAACTTCGAGAAGGCTTCGACGCGGGTCACGAAGGTAGTTATCCTGGTGAGTCTGGATATTTCGAACGCTTTAAACTCCTTGCCGTGGGCCGTTATCGTTAGGGCGATGAAGTGTAAAAATTTTCTCTGCTACCTCGTGATCATCATCAGGAGCTATTTGGATAATCGTGCTATAGCATTTACAGACAGGTATGGACGCGCCGTGGAAAGACAGGTATATTGTGGGGTCCCACAGGGATCCGTTTTGGGCCCTACGTTGTGGAACATTGCCGATGACATTGTCCTACGAACCCCGATGCCAGGTGGCTTCCATTTTGTTTGCTATGCAGATGACACGGTCTCATGTTATCGGGATGGGATCTGTTTTAGGCAATCATGAACGCTGTGCGAGATTTGAACGTTTTGGTAGAGGAGATCGATGGATTGTGTCTTAAAGTGGTGCTGCAAAAGACGGAGGCCATGGCCATCCCTGCCTCTGCTTTCTGCAGACGCAGGATGTACCACCCCCTAAGATTTGCCTTCAAGGGGTTTGCGTAGAAATTATGTCCAGCGTTAAAAACCTGGGTATCGTGATAGATTCAAGAATGTCGTTCATGACCTACATCGAGGCCCTAATCCCTAAAGCGGAGGATATCCTCCGGTCCCTTAGGATGTTCCTTCCGACCCTTCTTCGACCGGGGGAGAAGGAGCGACGTCTCTCCGGCGGCCAGATCCACTCGGTGCTCCTTTATGAGGCGCCGATGTGGTGGCGAGCCGTAGTGGAGGACATGAAGATCGGGTGAGCTGTTCGGAGCCACCAGAAAAAGGTTGTTATTCGAGTATGTTATGCCTATAGGACGGTTTCCTTCCACGCGGCTATGATGATTACGGGGATTATTCCTTTCGCTCATCTGGCACCTCAGCTGGTGGAGACGTATGCGGCTGTTAAAGACGTGGAGGAACCTGTTCTCCCTTTACTAAAGCAAAGTGGACGTACAAGGCTCTGAGCGACTCAGGCGGCACCTGGCTCACGCGTCGCTTCCCTCTAGATTTGAGTGTGTGTATTCGGGCGTGAATGGGCCTCGTCAGAGCACCATGGATTGGTGATCGGGCCAATATGTACATAGTCGCGGAGTAATTGCGTCTGCGGGGGCTCTTCGGCCCCTGTCGAGTGTGCCGTATCTGTATGAATGGAGAAGGATGAATGAATGACAGCAAGGCGAATGCCGGTCTGGCTCACCGAGGAAGCGTACTCGCGAAATTGTAATACAGATATGTGACGGCTGAACCAAGAAATATTGCGTCCAGTGGTGGAAAAGGTATGAGAATAAACGTAAAACCAAAGTGATTGTCGTACTTATCAATAATTCTTCTAGTCGAAGGAATGTTATGTGAGCGACTCGTCCACCAATGGGACTGTCGTACTTGCAAATATTCCGTCTAGTCGAGGGAAAATTACGTGAGTTCTCTCGGATCTAATCGTATATCGGACTTGGAAGTTTCTGAATAGTCGAGGAAAAGTTATGCAAGTGCCTCACCAATCAATGCAACTTTCCCTATTAGATATATTCCGACTAATCGAGTGAAATTTATACGAGGGTATCTCGATACAATGGGATTGTGGGACCTGGAAATAATCCTACTAAATTACTAAAAGTAATGCGAGTGCTTCTTAAACCAATACGAAAGTCAGACCTAGATGTATTCCGATTAGTGGAGGGAAATTTTTGCGAGCGCCTCTTCATCTATTTCGACTGTCGCACCTAGCAATGTTCTATTTAGTCGATGGAAATTTGTGCGAGTACCTCACGAACAAACGTGACTGTCGCACATGGAAATATTCCGACAATTCGATGGAAAGATATGCAAGTGATTTTTGAATTAATGTGTCTCTGAGACTTGGACCTATTCCGACTAGTCGAGGAAAAGTTATGCGAGTGCTCTCGAATTAAATCGACTATCGGACTTGGAATTATTCCGCCTAGTAGAGGGAGAGTTATGCAAGTCCTTTTCGAAGCAATACGACTGCTGGTCTTGGAAATATATTCACTAGTCGAGGTAAAGTTATGCGAATGCCTCTCGAACCTAAGCGACTGTCGCACCTAGATTTATTACGACTAGACAAGGAAATGACTAGAAGGCAAATGACAATCGTATCATTGCGACTGTCGGACGTTGAAAAATTCCGACTATTCGCGGGAAAGTTATGCTAGTGCGACATTCGGATCTAGAAATATTCCACCTAGTCGATGGAGAGTTATGCGAGTGAATTGTAAACCAATGCAACTGTAGGATTTGGAAATATTACGATAAGACTAGGGAAATATATGCTCGTGCCTATTAAACCAATGCGGCTGTAGAACTTGGAAATAGTCTGACTAGTCGAGGGAAAATTATGCGATTTCCTCTCGACGCATTAAGTCTGTCGTTCTTGGAAATATTCCAACTAGTCGAGTGAAAGTTATACGAGAGACATTCGTACCAATGCGACTTCCGGTGAATTCGTACCAATGGAATTTCCGATTAGACGAGGGAAATTTATTCGAGTGACTTGTGCTCCACAGCGACTGTTGGAATTGGGAATATTCCGACTAGTCAAGGGAAATTTATGCGAATGCCTCTCGAACCAAAGCGACTGGCTGACTGCGATCTATTCAGACAAGTCCAGGAAGAGTTATGCGAGTCACTTCTAAACCAAAGCGACTGTAGGAATTAAAAATATTCTGAGTGGTCAACGTAAAGTTATGCGAGTACCTCTCTAACCAATATCGTTGTCAGACATGGAAATATTCCAACTAGTCAGGGAAAGGTTATGCGAGTGCCAATCGAAACAAAGCGACTATCGGACTTGGATATATTCCGACTAGGCGATGGAAAGTTATGCGAATAACTAGTAAACCAATGCGACCCTCTGGCTTGGAAATATTCCGAATGGCGGTGGGAAAATCATGCGAATGGCTCTCGAATTAATGCGCCTGCCGAACTTGGAAATGTCCCGTCTAGTAGAGGGAATGTTATGCGAATTCCTATGGAACCAATGGGGCTATCGGACGGAAATATAGTCCTACTAGTCAAAGGAAAGTTATGCGAGTACTTGTGAACAAATTCGACTGTCAGGCTTGGAAATATTCCAACCAATTCGAGGGAAAGTTATACGTGTGACTATGGATACAATGCAAATGTCGAACCCGGAAATAATCCAAATAGTCGGAGGAAAGTTCAGTGAGTTCCTCTCGAACCAATACGGCTGAAGCACTTGAAAATATTCCGACTAGTCGAGGTTAAGTTATGCAAGTGCCTCCCGGACCAATACTATTTTCAGAATTGGAAATGATCCGAATAGTCCAGGGAAATTTATGAGACTGCCACTCGATCAAAAGCGACAGTCGGACTTGAAACTAATCCGACTAGAAGAGTGAGAGTTATCCAATTGAATTGTGAATCAATGCTACTGACGGACTTGAAAATATACCGAATATTCTAAGGAAAGTTTTGCGTGTGCCTATCGAACCAATGCGGTTGTCAGACTTGGAAATATTCCGAATATTCGAGGAAAATTATGCGATTGCCACTCAGAAAAAAGCGACTTGGAAAAATTCCGACTAGTCGAGGAAATGTTATTCGATTAATTTGTGAGCCAATGAGAATTTCGAGCTAGGAAATATTCTTACTATTCAAGGGAAAGTTATGCGACTGCTTCACAAATCAAAGCGGCTGTCGGCCTTAGGAATATCTTAACTAGTCGGGGTAAAGTTAGTAGTAGTTTTAAGAGGGTGCGATACGAGTTTGATGAGATCATCTTCTAAGGCCATGCAAACAAATGCCGCTTTCTGGGGCCATCAGGGCACAGACGAAAGAGGCTCTAAGTTGGAAGCCCACATCCGGGCTAAAAGTTATTAACGACGTAAAGTAGCCACCTACATTTTGGACCATGAGAGGCTCCTCATACATCGACATAACCCTCTCGTTGCAATTGATGAGCAAACTTATTGTCCAATGGAAAGTAAGAACAGGCTGGACGCCCAGTGACCACAATTCAATAGACATCGCTATACATCCCCCGAAAGCGGAGTTGGTTCAGGGAGGCGGTGCTAGGGAAGACAGGAACAGGAGGTACTATACCAAGAGAGCCGACTGGGACCTGTTCGCTTGCTCCCTCTCGTCGCGGCAATGCTAGACTGAAGCAGTTCAGGATCGGCTTCAGAAGTAGAGCCAAGACCCAACATGTTTACTAGCGGTTTACGAACCGCCTGTTCTGAATCTATGCCTCGGAAAAAGGCTCACCGGAAGTTCAACCCATAGTGGACATCAGTGCTAACGAACAAAAAGAAAGCGGTAGCTAGTTTGAGACGCGCATTCCAGCTAGAAAATGAATATCAGGCACTCCTCGGGTTAATGCACGAGTATCGTTCTACGCTGTGGACATACAGCAAAGAAGTACGACGTGCCAAATTAGTTAGTTAGAGGAAATTTATTACGGAACTGGGCAACGCGGAACCGTGGGGGTACGATTACAAACAACAGGCGGGCAAAGTACGCGCTGAAAGAGTAATTAATACTCTAAAACGAGACGGAGGGAAGACCACGAACATCCAAGAAACACCTAGACTCCTTCTCAATACTCATGTCTCGGACGACAGCTTATCCGAAGACATACCAGAACAGCGAGCGATACGGAATCTCTCAAGAAATGTTCTCGAAACGGCGGATGCCCTACTCTTCACGGAGGAAGAGGTCGTGAGGGTTATAGGATCCCTCAAAAACGACAAAGCCCCGGGGCCGGATCTCATCGAGGTGTATATGCTCAAAAGAGCATTCACCGCTATCCCATCCCAATTCGTAGACCTTTTCAACGGAAGCCTTCAATGGAGTATCTTCCTGTCTATTTGGAAAGACAGCTCCTTAAGAGCACTCCTGAAGGGCGACAACAAAGGCACGGAAGACCCCGAGCCCTACCGACCGATATGCCTTCTCTCCGTCATAGGGAAGGTATTAGAAAGGTTGCTGAAGCTGCGCCTCACCGAAAACTCCCTCGCGCACGGAAAAATATCGGACAAACATTTTCGCGTTGTTATTCGACATCTCGGGAAGCTTCAACAACGATTGGTGTTCACAAGATCGGTACTGCCTGAGGAACGCCTTTAAAGTGATGACAAGCTACTTCGCGGACCGTGAGATAACCTTTGGAGAACATGAGATTTCAAAGCAGGCTTCGAGAGGATGCCCACAAGGATCGTTCCTCGGCCCTTTCTGCTGCAAACTCATGTACGACCAGTTCCTCAGGATCCTGGAGGAATCCACGGAAGTCAACGCGATCGCGTACGCGGACGACCTACTCGTCATCGTAGATGGGGATTCAAAAAAAGTACTCGAAGAGAAAGAAAATCGGATGGTAAACAGCATCACCGGATGGTGCATGTCGGCGAAATTGAAAATCTCCGAGCGTAAGACGGAAGCGATCGTCCTTAAGAGTGATTGGGTTAAAAGAAAACCCATCGGCAGAAGAGCAGGAAACGTCCGGATAGGAACCGGAGAACTGCGAAAGAAACCGAATTAGCGAGCAAGCCTCCCACCATGAAGATTGTGAACAATAATATTAAATTAAGGAATTCCGTTAGATACTTCGGGGTATACTTCAATAAAAGTCTGAGGGTTACGACAAACTTCCGTTATCTCAACGACAAAGTCGGCCACATATTCGCAAAGCTAGTTACGTTAGCAGCTAAGGAATGGGGATTCCGTCACTGCGTTTTCCGAGCGATCTATCGAGACATGTTCATACTTACGGTCACGTACGCGGCAGTAGGATTATCTGATCTCTGCTCGGAAAGAGTTCTTAAAAAGTTAAGCGCGACACAACATTTATGTCACATCTGCTTATCGCACAACGGCTACGGAAACCCTCTGCGTCATAACAGCGGAGTCCACGATAGATCTCCAGGTATTGAAACGAATGAGACTATACGACATTAGGAAAAATAGGTGCAGCAAGACAGCTACGCTAAACCGGAAGTCACAAATATTAAACGCGCGAAACCAAAACATGTCGAAGAGGAATTCTCTAAGGTTTGGCAGTCTAGGTGGGAGAACTCCATCAAAGGAAGGACAACATATGCGTTATTCCCGAACATTAAGATCAGGATCAATGCCAATTTCGTCTCTCCTAATAATTTCATAAATCTGTATCTTGCAGGACACGATGCCTTCAAGGCCATGCTGACGTCGCTGGACAACACCACGAAAGGAGCATGCAAGTTTGACGAAGAAAATACAGTTTGGCATCACATCATCGACTGCCTGGTTTTCAAAACACAGAGAGAGGTTTTGGATGAAGTTTTCTGTGAAAGTAGTTGATCAGAAGCAGCGAGACATCTTTCTTCAAACGGCCGAGGCATTCTCCCTCTTCGCAGAGTTTTGCAAAGAATCCCTCATCATAAAGGGTCATTAGTTCATGAATCCTGTTCAGTCGGTATTGTTGAAGTTCCCGTGATGGGGGTGGATGCCTGTAATCTTGTCGGGTTAGCCCACTTTCGTACCGGATAGGGTCGGAGATACTCGTACGCATCATCCTATTTTTCCTTTTTTTCCTTCCACCACCAAACTCTCACTAATAAACCTACTATCCTTCCATTCCCATCCCATCCTACGGAACGAGTGCCAATGCTCGTGGCACTGTGAGAGGGCCTTCGGTTCCCCGTGGGCACGGCCGGCATGAACGTGGAGATGCGTTGCTGCGAGGATGTTGGTCGTGGCAAAACTGCTCACATTGTCTCTCCGGCAGGAGGTTTGGGTTTATCCGAGTCCGGTCACTTGGCTGTGCTGATTGCTGCTATTAAATAGCTCCGTAGCGTATGCCCGAATGGGAGAATTATCATATGTGCAGACACCCCATTGGTACCCACCTTTACTATATACTGTCAGATTTGGAGACATTCTGACTAGTCGAGGGAAAGTCATGCGAGTATATCAAGAAACAATGCGACTGTGGGACGTAGAAATATTCCAAGTAAACGAAGCAAAGTTGTGTGATTTTCATTCGAACCAATTCGACTGTCGAACCTAGATATTTTCCGATAGTACGTGGAGAAGTCATGAGAGTGCACCTCGAACCACTGCGATTGTCGGACTTGGAAATATTCCGACTTGCCGAGGAAAATTTATGCGAATGCCTTATGAATCAATGCGACTATTGATTTTGGAAATATTCCAATAATTAAGAAATATTTGTGAGAGTGCCACTCGAACCAATGCAATCGTCGGGCTTGGAAACATTATATCTAGTCGAGAGAATGTTGGTCAAACCAATAAATCTGTCTATTTTGGAATAATACCGACTAGTCCAGAGTAATTTATGTTAATGCTCCTCAAAATAATGCGACTCTCAGAGGTAGATATATTCCAACTAGTTGAGGAAAAGTTATGCGAGTGAGATCAGGACATAAACGGCTGTTGGTCTTGGAAATATTCCGACAAGTGGAGGGAAAGTTATGCAATTTCCTTTCAAACCAATGCGACTGTCAGACTTAGAAACTATCCCACTAGTCCATGAAAAGTTAAGCGATTGCCTTTCGAAACAATTCGACTATCGGACCAGGAATTATTCCGTCTAGTCTAGGGAAAGTTATGCTACGTTTTCTCAAAGCAATGCAACTGTCGGACGTAGATATTTTCCGAATGGTCTATAGAAATTTACGCGAATGCCTCCCAAATCAAAGATGCTGCCGCATTTGGAAATATTCCGACTAAACGAGGAAAAGTTGTTCGAGTGACTTTCGTACAAATGGGCAGTCGGTACTAGAAATATTAACATTAGACGAGGGAAAATTGTGCGAGATCATCACCAACCAATGCGACTGTCGTACTTGGTCATATTCCGACTAGTAAAGAGAAAGCACTGCGAGTGCCTCTCGATTCAACGCGACTGTCAATTTTGGAAATATTCCGACTAATCGGGTGAAAGTAATCCGAGTGCCACTAGATACAAAGAGACTGTCGATCTTGGTAATACTCTCCGACTAGTCGAACGATACTTATGCGAGTCATTTGTTAACAAATGCGACTGTCGAGTTTGAACATATTTCGAATAGTCGACAGAACGAAGTGTTATTATTCCTCAAAAAAATGTGACTATCGTACTTGGAAAAATCCCGACGAAGGAAATTTTTGCAAGTGTCTCTCGAACGAATGCGACTATCAGATTTGGATATATTCCAACTAGGCGGGGTAAATTTATGCGAGAGCCTATCGATCCAATGCTGCTATCAGGCTTGGAAATATCCCAACTTGTGGAGGGAATGTTAGTCGAGTGCCTCTCGAATCAATACGATTGTCATACTTAGACATATTCCGACTAGTCGAGAGAAAGTTATGCGATCAACTTGTCAACAAATGTGACTTCGTGGCTTGAAAATATCCCTACTAGACGAGGGTGATTTATGCGAATTACTTGTGAACCAAAGCGACTGTTGTGCTTAAGAATATTCCGACTAGTCGAGGGAAAATTAATGCGAGTTGCTCTCGAACTAATAGGACTTTTGGACATGGAAATATGCCGACTAGTCGAGGGAAAATTATGCGAGTGATTCTCGAATCAAAGCCGTTGTCGGTCTTGGAAATAATTCAAGTAGTCGAGGGAAGCTAGGGCCTCACGATCCAATGCGGCTGACGGACTTGCAAGTATTCCTATTAGTACGGGAAGGTTATGAGAGTGCCTCACAAATAAATGAGGCTGTCGTTCTTAGAAATATCCCGATTAGTCGAGGTTATATTATGCGAGTGCCTCTTGGACCATTACGATTGTTGTACTTGGAAATATGCCGCCTAATCGAGGGAATGTTATGCGTGTCCCTATCGAATCAATTCGTCTGTCGGACTTGAAAATATTCGCAATAGTCGAGGTAAATTTATGCTAGTGACATTAGAACCAATGCGACTGCCGTACTTGAAAATATACCGACTAGTCTATGGAAAGTTTTGCGAGTGGCCCTTGATCCAATGCGGCCGTCGATCTTTGAAATATTCCGTCTACTCGAGGGAAAGTTATACGAGTGCTTGTCGGACTAATAAGACGGTCGCACATAGAAATATTCCGATTAGTCGAGGCAAAGTTATGCGAGTGATCTCGAACCAATGCGAAAGCCAGGCCAGGAAATATTCCTACTATTCGTGGGAAAGTTAAGATATTGTTTCTCTAACCAACCTGACTGTCGGACATTGAATTCTCTGACTAGAAGAGGGAAAGTTTTGCAAGTGCCTCTCGAACCGAAGCAATTGTTCCACCTAGAAATATTACTTCTAGTCAAGGAAATGCCATGCGAGTGCCTCTCGAACCAAGACCAATGTTAGATTTAGAAATATTAGGATTAGTGAAGGGAAATTTAGGCGAGTTCCTACAGGACCAAAGAGACTGTCGGTCCTCGCAATGTTCCGTCTAGTTGCAGAAAATTTGTGCGAGTGCCTCTCGAACCAATGCGACTGTCGGAAGTAATAATATTCCGCCTAGTCGAGTGAAAGTTATGCGACTGTCTCCCAAACCATAATGACTGTCTGGCTTGAAAAAATACCGACAATTCAAGTTAAAGTTATACAGGTGCCACTCGAACCAATACGGCCGCCGGTCTTGAAAACATTCCAAATAGTCGAGGGAAAGTTATGCGAGTGACTTATGAATCAACGCGACTGTCATGCTTAGAATTATTCCGATTAGTCATAAGAGGCCGTCAGACTTTGAAGTGTTTCGACTAGTCGAGGAAAAGTTATTCGATAGATTTGTGAGTCAATGCGAACTTTGAGCTAGGAAATATTCCAACTATTCAAAAGAAAGTTATGCGACTGCTTCACAAACCAAAGAGGCTGTTGGCCTTGGGAATATTTTAACTAGTCGGGGTAAAATTATGCGTGTGCTTCTCAAACCAATGCGGCTGTAGGTCCGGGAATAATCCGACAAGCCTAGGCTAAGTTATGCGAATTCCTATCGAACTATGCGGCCGTCGTACATAAAAATATTCCGGATAGTTGATCGAAAATTATGTGAGAACCTTTCGTATCAATGCGGCTGTCGGACTTGGAAACAATACGATTAGTCGAGGGAAAATTATGAGGGGGCCTTTAGAACTAATGCTAAGGTCTGACCTGGGATTATTCCGACATGTCGATGAAAAGTTATGCGAATTCCTTTTGAACCAATGCGACTGTTGGACTTGGAAACATTACAACATGTCGAGGGAAAGTTATGCGAATGCCATGTGAACCAATGCGAATAATGATCTAGGAAATATTTAAAATACTTGAGAAATATTTGTACGAGTGCCACTCGAACCAATGCGACTATCTGACTTGGAAATATTCCGACTAGTCGAGGGAAAGGAATGCAAATGCCTTGTAAACCAATGCGTCTATTGATCTTGGAAATATTCAAAATAATTGAGAAATATTTTTGCGAGTGCCACTCGAACCAATGCGACTGTCGGACTTAGCAATATTCCGTCTAGTGGAAGGATAGTTATGAGAGTGACTCTCGAAATTCTACTGTTGGTCCTAGAAATATTCCAACTAGACGATGAAAGATATGCGGGTGACGTGTGTACCAATGCGACTGTCGGATTTGGAGATTCTCCTATTCTTCTGATTCCTGTTACTTAAAGTATTTTTACTGTAGTATTTGATCCAACTATCTTGGTAATGTTCTTTACGCCCTCTGACCAGAAGTACCTTAACCAAGTACGTTGATCATATGTTCTTCTTCTCTTTTTTAAGTCCCTTACTTAAAGTATTAGCATAAAAACAGTTGTTCTTTCTTTTCATTCTAAGTCCCATGACTTAAAGTACTTCTACTAAAAAGTTGTGTTCTTTCTTCTCTCTTTTAAGTCCTCTTATCTAAAGCACTTTTAAAGTAACTTGGTTGTACGCTCTTTTCTATCCAAATACCCTCCCTTAAAGTACTTTACCAAAGTACCTCCACTATAATTGAATATATTCCTCCCCTTTCAAGTCCTGTAACTGAAAGTACTTTTACTAAAGAATCTTGATTGCGTGTTCTCTCTTACCTTTTCAAAACCGTTTCATGTAAAGTTTTTCCTCCAAAGTACTTAATCATATTTTCTTTTTTTTCCCTCGAATTCGTTTCACGTAAAGTACTCGTACAAAGTCTCTTGAATTATAAGTCCCTCTTCTCGTCCAAGCTCTTCTACCAAAAATACTTTCATTAAAGTACCTTGAATATATGATCTTTCCTTAGTTCCTATATCATTCTACTCACAATAGTTTTACCAAAGCACTTGATTGCAAGATCATTCTTTCCCTTCTAAGTCCTTTTACTTAAGGTACTTCTACTATTGTACTTGATTATATGTTCTGCTGCATCCAAGTCATCTTACGCAAAGTACTATACCTAAGAACTTTGATCATATGTCCCTTCCTCTCTCAATTTGCCCTTTTACTTGAAGTCATACTATAAGAACCTTGATCACATATTTTCTCTTTTCCTCCTGAGTCCGTTTACTTAAAGTTCTCTTATAAAAGAAATTTAATCTTATTTCATTCTTCTCCCTTCTAAGTCCTCTTATATAAAGTGCCCTTGTTAGGGTACCTTGATTACATTTTCCATCTCTACTTCCCAAAGTACTTAAC
This sequence comes from Vespa velutina, assembly GCF_912470025.1. Lineage (NCBI taxonomy): Eukaryota > Metazoa > Arthropoda > Insecta > Hymenoptera > Vespidae > Vespa > Vespa velutina. The sequence continues at coordinate 153,339 of NC_062198.1, read as the reverse complement.
ATAAATTGTCTTAATAGAGCACCCAGACTAGATCTCTACTTGCTCTTTGAAGCCCTTTCATTTAAAACATTTCACTAAAGTACCTCAACGGTTGTCCGATCATCGCACCGTCACTCCACCATTAATGAAAGTATAACTGAGAGGTACTAATTTTTTCATACATTATTATTATTAATATTGTTATCTTTTAAGCGTTTTCTTTCAGCTTAAAAATTTTCCTTCAGTATCTTCTATTCTTATAATTAATTATGAAGTCGGCCCTTTAAGTTCCATGATGGTAGCCCGTGGAGAAAAATATTTCGGAGGTAAACTAGCTTCCCTTTCGGATCTCCGGGTAGAGGCTTTCCCAGTGGTGGTTATCGTGGTGAGGAGTAGCTTGCGTATAGCGTCGCTGAATACAACTAGCGCGACCACGAAAGTGAGGAGTGGATGCAATTCCGGCGTAAGGCAGCGTAGGAATGCAGTAACACGTCGGGCTGGTGCGCGATCGTCGTCCAAGGCCGCTCACCGAGCGACTCTCCGGTACGTTCCTAGCCCCGCACAGCAGTAGGTGGTAGCCAGTCTTCGAAAGTCTATAGTAGTTTTGGAAAGATGCGATAGGAGTTTGCTGTGGCCATCTTTGAAGGCCCTGCAAACAAATGCCGCTATCGATAAATCGGCCGCGATTAATTTAGGGGAAAAAAGCACACGAACAGATACGATAAGTCCTTCCAGTTCGAATAATAGACTTGTCGAACAGAACCCAGGGTGAGGATCGATAATCACGCGACTGCGAACTCCATCGTACGTCCGCATGATTTCCGCGCAAAACTCCCTAGAAGCGGAACTTACGCCCCCATTCTTTAAAATAGCAACAACCCCCGCGACAACAGCGGTAAAGGAACGCACGAAAAAGCCCTATTACCTCCGATAATAGAGCAAGACGCTGAACAAGGCAGCGCTGATACGTACCGTGAATTACCGAAAATAACCATAGAAATAGGCTACGCCACATGGACAACTCTCGAAGCGGACAACACACCAGAAACCACCGATACGATAGGCGCGGATCTTCAACTCGAGGCACGGAGGGTCACTTTTGCAGAACCCTGCACATCTACCCGCGGTAACGAAATGAATTCGGCTAAGATCCCCTCCCTCACGTAAACCGTGCGTTCTCAAAAATTCATTTATTGCATTTAAATATGGGACGTTCTAAAACGGTAACGGACGAAGCGCGCGAATTGATTACCCAAAAGCGCTTTGACGTGCAACGGGAGGCGTACGTCCAAACGCAAGAGACAGGATACGAGATTATAGAATTAGGAAATAGAACAAGAATTGTTGCTACTTGCGATGAAAGATCCTGGTCTAGGGTCGCGGCGGCCAACCCAAACATCACATTGTTGTTTATCTCGCAGCTCAGCACTGCGTACTGCGTCTGTGCTGAAGTGCAAGTACCCGGCTCCTCCTTCTACTTCGTCCTGCACTACTTTCAGTAATGCCATAAAATAGAGGGGCAACTTAGAAATTTGGAATCAGTTTTTCGTGCCTAGAAGGGGGAGAGAGAAGTAGTATCACAGAACGCCAACACGCGATCTCCTTTTTGGGGCCCTCAGAAAACAAACGAAAGATGCTCGAAATTAGAAACCTTCATTCGGGCTTCCGGGCTAAAATTTATTAACTACATAAAGGAGCCACCTACATTCTGGACAAGGATAGACCCTAAATACATTGACGCAACCCTTCCGTCGAACTCCATGAGCCGACTTATAGTTCAATGTAAGAAAAGAACAGGTTGGACGTCCAGTCACTACAATTCAATAAACATCGCGATACATCCCCTGAAGGCCGAGTCGGCTCGTGGGATGGTGTTCGAGGCGACGGGAACAGGAGGTTCAAAGCAGGAGAGCCAACTGGAACCTGTTCGCTTGCTCTCACTCTCACCGCGGCAAGGCTAGAGGGATGCAGTTTAAGATATGCTTCAGAAGTAGAGGAACGAGCCAACATGCTCACTAGTGTTCAACAAACCGCCTGCTCTGAATCTAAGCCCCAGAAAAAGGCTTTCCGGAAGTTCATACAATAGTGGGCCTCAGCGCTAACGAACTAGAAGGAATAGGCAACTAGGTTGGGACACACGTTCAAGCGAGAAATGAATATCAGGCACGCATTGGGTTATTGCACAAGTATCTTTCTAAGCTGCGGGCTTCCAGCAAAGAAATACGACGTGCCAAATTAGTTAGTTGGAGGAAATTCGTTACCGAAAAGGCCACGCGAAACCGTGGGGGTACGTTTACAGTACAAACAACAGTCGAGCAAACTACGCGCCAATAAAGTAATTAATACTTTTAAACGAGACGGAGAGAACATCCAAGAAACGGTTAGTGTCCTCCTCAATACGCATTTCCCGGACGACAGCGTATCCGAAGAAACACCAGAACAGCTAGCGGTACGTAAACACTCAAGAAGCGTTCTCGAAACGGCTGATGCCGCACTCTTCATTGAGGAAGAGTTCGCGCGGTTCATAGATTCCCTCAAATAAGTCAAAGATCCAAGGCATGACCTCATCAAGGAGTGTGTTGTCAAAAGAGCATTCGCCGTCATCCCATCCCAATTTGTAGACCTTTCCTACGGATGCCTTCTATGGGATATCTTCCCATGTATTTGAAAAGACGCCTCATTAAGAGCACTCCTGAAGTCGACAACAAAGACACGGAAAACCCCGAGTCCTATTGATTGATATGCCTTCTCTTTATCATAGGGAAAGTTATGAAAAGGTTGCTAAAGCTGCGCCTCACTGTAACATCCTACGCGTCGGGAAAAATATAGGACAAAGAGTTTCGGTTTGTCCAGGATGTTCCACAGAAAATGCAATCATAGAGATGCGTCGAACCATTTCTGCCTTCTCACGGAGATATGTTGTCGCGTTGTTATTCGACATCTTGGGAGCCTTCAACAACGTTTGGTGGTCTCTACTTCTCAAGGCACTACAAGATCGGAACTGCCCGAGAAACGCCTTTAAAGTGATGACAAGCCATTTCGCGGACCGTAAAGTCGAAACTACCCTAGGAGAGCATGAGGTTTCAAAGCAGGCCTCGTAAGAATGCCCACAAGGATCGGTCCTCGGCCCCTTATGCTGGCAACTTAAGATCGACCAGCTCCTCAGGATCTTGGCGGAATCCTTGGAAGTTAACCCGATCGCGTACACGGACGACTTAATCGTCAACGTAGATAGAAACTCAAGGAAAGAATTCGAAGAGAAAGGAAATGGGATGCGTGGTTAACTGCATCATCGGATGATGCAAGTCGGCGAAATTGACCATCTCCGAGCGTAAGACGGAAACGATCGGCCTTAAGAGTGATTGGGTTAATAGAAAACCCATCGGTAGACGGGAAGGAAAACTTTCGGATAGATTTTGGGAAACGGCGAAAAAACCGATCTGGCGAGCAGGCCTCCCATCATGAAGATAGGGAACAATAATTTTAAATTTAGGAATTCCGTTTCATACTCCATCGTATACTTCGATAAAGGGCTGGGTGTTACGACACACTGCTGTTACCTTAACTACAAGGACGGCCCATTGTATGCAAAGCTATGTAGGTTAGCACCTAGGGAATGGGGATTCCGCCACTGCGTCCTCCGAGCGATCTATCGAGGTGTATTCACCCCTAGGGTCACGTACGCGGCAGCAGGATGATCTGATCTCTACAAAAAAGGAGATCTCAAAAAGTTAAGCGCGACCCAGCAGTCGGCCCTCATCTCGGTCACATCCGCATATCGCACAAAAGCTACTAAATCCCACTGCGCCATAGAAGCGGAGTCTACGATAAATCTTCAGTTACTGAAACGAAGGAGACTATACGATAATAGGAAAAATAGGTGCACCGAGACTGCTACGCTAAAACCAGCAGCCACTAATATTAAACTCGCAATCGCAAGACAGGTCGATGAGGAATTCTCTAGGGTTTGGCAGTCTAGGTAGGAGAACTCCTCCAAAAGAAGGTAAACGTATGATTTATTCCCGAACATCAAGCACAAGATGAGTGCCCGTTTCGTCTCCCCTAACAATTTCATAAGTCAGTTTCTCGCAGGACACGAAGCCTTCAAGGCAATGCTGACGTCGCTGGACATCAACACGGAAGGAACATACGAATGTGGTGAAGAGGACACGGTTTCGCATCACATCATCGACTGTCCGGTTTTCGAATTACAGAGATAGGCTCCGCAGGAAATTCTCCGTGAAAGAAGTTGGCCGGTAGCAACGTGACATCTTGTCTTCACAGTAGAGGTCTTCAGCCTCTTCGCAAAGTTTTGCAAAGAATTTTTTATCATAAAGAATCATTAATTCATGAAGCCTGTTTAGTCTGGATTGTCGGAGTTCCGGTGATGGGGGTGAGTGCCTGTATTCACCTCGGGTTAGCCCACTCACGATGAGGATCGGGTCAGACACCTAACTTTCACTAATAAACCTGCTATCCTTCCGTTCCTATCCCATTCAACGGGACGAGCGCTAATGCTCGTGGCACTGAGAGTGGGCCTCACAGTCGTTCCAGCACGGCCAGCATGACCAGAGTGAAACGTTGCTTCGAGGGAGTTGGTTGTAAGTAAACCGCTGACCCTGCCCGGCGGCAGGAATTTTGGGTTTTCCGAGTCCTATCTCTTGGCCGTGGTGGTTGCTGCTAGTAGATTGCTCCGTAGCACATGCCCGAATATGTGAGGTATTTTAGGTGCAGCTACGCCATAGATGCCCACCTTTACTATAAACTGTCGGATTTAGAGACATTCCGACTAGTCGAGGGATCGTCATGTGAGTATATCAAGGAACAATGCGACTGTCGGACCTAGAAATATTCCGACAAGTTGAGGGAAGGTTATGAGAGTGTCACTCGAACCTGTGCGACTGTCAGACGTTGTAAATATTCCGACTAGTCGAGGGAAAGTTATGTGAGTGTCACTTGAACCAATGCTACCGTCGGACTAGGAAATATACCGACTAGTCGATGGAGAGTTATGAGAGAGACTTCTGGACCAATGCGACTATTGCTCTTGGAAGTATTTTAAATAGTGGAGAAAAATTTGTGCTAGAGGCACTCGAAACAATGCGACTGCTGGACCTAGAAATATTCCGACTAGTAGTTGGGAAGTAATGAGAGAGCACCTAGAATTAATGCGATTGACGGACTTGTCACTATTCCGTCTAATTGAAGTAAAATTATGTGAGTAACTTGTGTTCCAATGAGACTGTCGGACTTAGAAATATTTCGACTAATCAAGGGACAGTTATGCGATTGTCTATTGATCAAATGTAACTTTTGTACTTGGAAATTACAGAATAGGCGAGTGAAACATGTGCAAGTGCTACTCGAACAATGCGGCTATCGGACTTGGAAATATTGTGTCTATTCGTGGGAAATTTATGTGTGTGCTTTTAAAAACAAAGCGAATGTTGGCCTTCGAGATATTCCGACTAGTCAAAAAGGAGTTATGCGAGTGACTTTTGAGCCAATGCGGCTGACGGACTTGAAAATATCTCGGCTAGTCTATGGAAAGTTTGGAGAGTAATTTGTGATCCAATATGATTGACTGAAATGAAAGTATCCTTTTTAGTCGATGTAAAGTTATGCGGGTGTTTCTCGAATTAATGAGGCTGTCGTACTTTGAAATATTCCGACTAGTCTAAGGAAACATATGCAAGTGCAACTCGAACCAAAGAGACTGTCCCACTTGGAACTATTCCAACTTGAGCAAGGAAAAATATGCATGAACCTCTCGAAACAATATGGCTGTCGGACTTAGAAATATTTCGACTAGTCGGGTTAAATTTATGCAAGTGCCTCTCGTTCTACTACGGCTATAGGAATTAGAAATATTACGACTAGATGAGGGAAAGTTATACAAGTGACTTGTGAACCAAAGCGACTGTCGGAATTGGAAATATTTCCAGTAGTCTAGGGAAAGTTATGCGAGTGCTCCTCGAACCAATGCGGCGGTCGGACTTGGAAATGTCCGCCTAATCTACGGAAAGTTAAGCGTGTGCAACTCGAACCAAAGCGACTATCAGATTTGGTAGTATTCTGATTATCCGAAGAAAGATTATTTGAATGCCTCTCGAACCAATGCGGCTGCCGTATTTGGAAATATAATAATCGGTCCGGGAAAGTTATGCGAGTGCCTCTCGAACCAGTACGGCTGCCGCATTTGTTAACAATCCGACGAATTTGGAATTGTTCCGCCTAGTTAAGGGATATATGTGCGAGTGCCACTCGAACCAATGCGAAAGTCGAACTTGAAAATATTCCGACTAGTCGAGAGAAAGTTGTGCGATTGTCTATCGGGAAATAAGACTGTCGTTCTTGGATTCTTTACGATCAGGCGATGGAATGTTATGCGAGTATCTCTCGAATCAATGCGACAATCAGCCCTAGAAAAATATCGTCCAGACGTGGGAATGATTTGCGAGCACCTCTCGTATCAATGCGACTGACTTGGAAATATTCCGACTATTCGAGGGAAAGCTATGCTAGTAACTTGTGAAGCAATGCGACTATCGGACTCGGAACTTTCCGATTAGTCGAGTGAAAATTTTGCGAGTGCCTTTCAAAACCAATGCGTCTTTCTGTCTTGTGCTTATACCATCTGGTAAAGGTAAAGTTATGCGAGTACTACCGGACCTGGAGAAATTCCTTCTAATCGAGGGAAGGTTGATCGAGTGCCTCTCAAACCAATACTACGGTATGACTTGGAACTTTTCGACTAGTTGAGGGAAAGTTGTGCTGTTATCACACTGATAAATACCTGTCGCACTTGGGAACATTCCGACCAGTCGAGAGAAAGATATGGGAGTGTTTCTCCAACCAATGCGGCTGTCAGACATACAAAAATTTTCTACTCTTCAAGGAAGATTTTGCTTGTGCCACCGAACCAATGACTCGAAACTTCCCGACTAGTCGAGCAAAAGTTTGGCGAGTGTCTTTCGAACCAATGAGAATTTCGGACTTGTAAGAATAGAGACTAGTCGTGGGAAATTTATGCGAGTAGCTTTTGTATTAACGCGGCCTCCGAAGTTGGAGATATTCTTATTAGTCAAGGAAAAGTAATTCGAGTCCCTCTCAAAGCAATACGACTACTGGTCTTAGAAATATTTCCACTAGACGAGGAAAAGTTACGGGATTGAACCTCGAACCAAAGCGGCAGTAGCATTTAGATAGAGAAAAGTTATGCGAGTTTCATTCGAACTAATACGAATGTTAGACTTGGTAATATTCTACCTAGTCGAGGGACAGATATGTGAGGATGTCTAGAACAAATGCGAACGTCGGACATGGAAATATTCCGCTTAGTCATGGGAAAGTTGTGTATGTGCCGCTTGATCCAATGCGACTGTCGGAACTAGAAATATTTTGACTAGTCGAATGAAAGTTATGCAAGTGGCTTGTACCAATTCGTCCCTCGGCCTTGGTAATATTATGACTGGTCGAGGAAGAATTATGCAAGTGCCTCTCAAACCAATGCTATTCTATCTTGAAAGTTTACCAAATAGTCGAGGGAAAGATTTGCAAGGGTCTCTCGAACCAATGCGACTGTCGAACTTGGAAATATTCTGAAGTAGTGGATGGAAAGTTATGCGAGTGCCACTCCGACCAATACGACTGTCTGGCTTGGAAGAATTCCGACTAATCGAATAAAAGTTATTGCGAGTGACTGTGAAACCAATGCGAATGCCGGACTTGGATATAATCCAACTAATCGGAGGAAAGTTATGCGAGTGCCTTTCGGACAAATATGACTGTCGGACTTGGAAGAATTTCGACTAGTCGAGAGAAATTTATGCGAGTGTTTCTCTATCCAATGCAGCTGTCAGACCTGGAGATATCCCGACTTGTGGAGGGAATGTTAGTCGAGTGCGTCTCGAAATAATGCGGCTGTTGGATTTTTAAATCTCCCGACTAGTCGAGGGAAAGGTTTGCGAGTGCCTCTCGAAACAAAGAGATCGGCGGTCATGGAACTAATCCGTCTAGCCGAGGATGAATTATGCCAGTCATATCTGCACCAAAGCGACTGTTGGAACAGGAAAAATTCCGACTAGTCGAGGAAAAGTTATACGGTGACTCTATAACCAATGCGACGGTTGTACCTGCTCAGTTACAGACTTGACGAGGGAAATTTATACGAGTGCCTCACGAACCAATGCGGCTGTTCGGCTTGGAAATATTTCGACTAGTCGAGGGAAATTTATGCGAGCGTCTTTAGAAGCAATGCGATTGCCGGCCTTGCTGATATTTTGATTAGTCGAGAAAATTTTATGGAAGTGGCTGTCTAAGCAATGCGTCAGTCAGACTTGCTAATATTCCGACTGCTTTGCGGGAAAGTTATGCGAGTGCTACACGGACTAATACGTCTGTCGGACATGGAAATATTTCAACTAGTCTTTGTAAAATTATGCGAGTGCACCTCGATTCAATGCGGCTATCTGACATGTAAATATTCCGACTTGTCGGGGGTAAGTATTGCGAGTACCTCTCGATATAATGCGAAAGACTGACTTGAAAATATTTCAACTAGTCGAGAGAAAATTGTGCGTTTGTCTGTCGAGAAAATGCGACTGTCGTACTTGTAATCATTATAACGAGTCGATGGAATTTTATGCGAGTACCTCTCGAATCAATGCGACAATCAGACCTAGAAAAATATCGACTAGACGAGGAAAAGATTTGCGTGCGCCATTCGATCCAATGCGACTGTCGGTGTTAGAAATGTTGCGACTAGTCGAGGGGAATGTTATGCGAGTGCCTCTCGCTCCAAAGATACTGTCGGTATCGGATATATTCAGTTTAGTCGAGAGAAATTTGTGCGAATGCCTCTCGAACCAATACGACAATCGGTTTTGGAACTCTTCCTACTAGTCAAATAAAAGTTGAACGAGTGTCTCTCAAACCAATGCGACTTATGGAGTTGGAGATATTCCGACAAATGATTGTATATTATGTGAGTGAATTTTAAACTAATGCGTATTTCGTATATATAAATATTTCGATTAGACGAGGGAATTTTATGCGTGTGCCTCTCAAATCACTGCGACTATCGGACTTGGAAATATTCCGATAAGTCGAGGAAAAGTTATGCTTGTGCCTTTTGAACAAATGCGGGTGTCAAACGTGGAAATATTCCAACTAGACGAGGGAAGCCCATGCTAGAGCCACGCGATACAAAGCCACTTTCCGACTTGTAAATATCCCGACTAGACTAGAGAGAGATATGCTAAAACCTTACTGTCGAGCTCGGAAATATTCCGAGTTATCGAGGAAAATTATGCGAGTGCCATACGAAACAGTACGACTGTTGGACTAGGGAATATTCCGACTTGTCGAGTGACAGTTATGCGAGTTCCTCTCGTACAAATGCCACTGTCGGACTTCGAACTTTTACGTTTAGTCGAGGAAAAGTTATGTGAGTGCCTCTAGAATCGATGCAGTTGTCGGTATTGGAAATAATATGACTAGTCGAGGGAAGGATTTGTTAGTACCTCTCGATGCAATGCGGCTGTCAGACAAGGAGATATTCCGCCTTATCGAAGGATAGATATACGAGTGCCTCTCGAAATAATACGCCTGTCGGACTAGGAAATATACCACCTAGTCGAAGGAAATTTAAGCGGGTAACTTGTCAGCCATTGTGACTGTCTGACTTGAAAATATCTCGACTAGTCGAGGAAGAGTTATGCGAATTACTTATGAATCAATGACACTGTTGGACTTAAAAATTTTCCGACCAGTCGAGGAATAGTTATGCGAGTGGCATTCGAACCAATGCGGCTGTCGGTCTTGAAAATATTTCGACTTATCGAAGGAAAGATATGCGAGAGACTATTGGACTAATAAGACTGTCGGACATGGAAATATTCCGACTTGTCACGAGAAAGTGATGCGAGTGCCTCTCCGATCGGAATGGTTGTTGGACTTGGAAATATTCCCACTATGCGCTTAAAAGTTACATGTTTGCCTCTCGCAAGAACACGATTTTCGAACAAGAAAATAATATGACTAATAGGGTGAAAATTTTGCGAGTGGCTCCCGATCCTTTGCGACTGTGGACTTGGAAACATTCCTTCTAGTCGAGGTAAAGTTGTGCGAGGCCATATCGAAACAATTTGGCCAAGACTGTCGGACTTGGAAATATTCAATATAGTCGATGGAAAGTTATGCGAATGACTCTGTAACCAATGCGACGGTTGTACTTGGAAGTTACAGACTTGATGATGGAAATTTATACGAGTGCCTCTCGAATCAATGCGGCTGTCGGACTTGGAATTATTTCGTCTAGTGGAGAGTAAGTTTTGCGACTTACTCTGGTACCAATGTAACTTTCGGATTTGATAATATACCGATTAGTAGTGGGGAAGTTATGCGAGCGCCTCTCGAACCAATGCGTCTGTCGGACTTGGAATTGATCCAATTAATCGAAGAGAAGTTAAACTGGGGCCTCCCGAACCATTGCGGCTGTTGGACTTGAAAATATTCCGACTTGTCGAGGGAAATTTAAGCGAGTGTCTCTCAAACCAATGCAACTATCAGACTTGGAAATATTTAAACTAGTCGATGGAATATTATGCGAGTCACATTGGAACAAATGCAACGGTCGGTCTTGGAGATATTCCGAATTTTCGAGGAAAAATCATGCGAATGACTCTAGATCCATTGCGACAGTCTGTCATGAAATTATCCCGACAATTCGAGGGTAAGTTATGCGTATGTCTTGTGAAACAATGCGACTGTCTGGCGTAGTAATACTTCGTCGAGTCGAAGCGAATTTAAGCGGGCGACTGTCGAACCGATGCAGCTGTTGGAATTGGAAATATTCCGACTAGTCGAGAAAAAGTTATGCCAATAACACGTGAGCCAATGCGAGTCTCGGAATATAATGCTTTGAAATATTCGGGCAAGTCGAGGGAAATTTATGCGAGTAATATTGGAACCAATGCAACAGTCGGACTTGGAAATATCCCGATTAGTCAAAGGAAGGTTATGTAAGTACCACTAGAAACAATGCAGCTGTTGAACTTGGAAGTATTACGAGTAGTCGAGGGAAAATTATGCGAGTGTTTTGTGAACCAATGCGGCTGATGGACTTGAAAATATTTCGATTTGTCGAAGGAAAGTTTTCCGAGTGATTTCATAACTAATGCTATGGTCGGACTAAGACATATTCCGATTAGCCGCGGAAACTTTATGCCAGTGCCATTCGAAAAGAAGCGAATGTTGATCATGGAATCATTCCGATTAGACAAGGAAATGTTATTCGAGTTTTTTGTGAACCAAAGCGACTGCCGTTATTGGGAATATTTCCTGAGGTCGAGGAAATGTTATGTGAGTATCTTTCGAACCAATGCGGATGTCGGCTTTAGAATCATTCCGACTAGTAGAGGGAAAGTTATGCGAGAGCCTCTCAAACAAACGCGGCAGCCGGACTTGGAAAATTCTGACTTTTCGTGGGAAAGTTATACGAGTGCCTCTCGAAGTAAAGCGACTGACGGTCTTGATAATATTTCGACTAGACCAGAGAACGTTATACTAGTTACTTGTGAACCAAAGCGATTGTCGGGATTGGAAATATTACACCTAGTCGATGGAAAGATATGCGATTGCCTCACAAACCAAACTGGCGTCGGGTTTTGAAAAATACCGACATATTGAGGGAAAGTTATGCGAGTGACTTGTGTGCCAATGCGAATAACGGGCGGAGAAATATAACGATCAGTTCAATTATAGACACTTTCCCAATAGTCGAGGGAAAGTTATGCGAGTGCTTTTAAAACCAAAGCGACAGTCCGACCAAGAAATATTCCGACTAGACGAGGAAAATTTGTGCCTCTAGAACTAAAGCAAATTTCACACCTAGTAATGCTCCGTTTAATCGACGGAAAGTTGAGCGAGTTCCTCTCGGACTATTACGTCTGTTGGAATTAGAAATACTCCGGCTAGTCGACGGAAATCTATGCACGTGGCTTGAGGACCAATGCGAGTGTCGGACTTGAAAATATTCCGACTTGACGATGGATAATTATACGAGTTCCTCTCGATCCAATGGAAATTTCGGACCCGGAAACATTCCCAATCGTCGAACAATAGTTATGAGTGTGCCGCTCAAACAAATACGACCGTCGGTCCTAGAAATATTCCGATTAGCCGATGGAAAGTTATGAGAGTTCCTCTCGAACTAATGCGACTATCGGACTTGTAAGTATTCCGCCTGGTGAGTGAAAGTAATACGAGTGCTTCTCGAACCAATGCGACTGTCTGTCCTGGAAAAATTCCGACTGGTCGAGAGAATGTTATTAGAGTGCCACTCGAATAAATGCGACTTTCGGACTTGAAAATTTTCCGACTAGTCGAGGAATAATTATTCGAATGCCTCACGAACGAATGCGTCAACCGAACCTAGAAATGATCCGAATAGTCGAGGGAAAGAAGTAAGAGAGCCTATCGAACCTTTGTAACTTACTTGTGAGTTACTCCCTAACCAATGCGACTGTAGGGCTTGGGAATATTCCGACCAGTGGAGTGAAAGTTATGCGAGCGCAAAAAAGTGCAGCTTTCGTATTTGGAAATATTACGACTTGTCGAGAGAAAGTTACGCGAGTGATTCTAGAACAAATGCGACCGTCGAACTTAGTAATATTCCAACAAGTCGGGAAAATTTATTCCAGTGCCTCTCAAAAAATGCAGCTGTCGGACTAGGAAATGTTTTGAATATGTGAAAGTTTTGCGAGTAACTTATGAACCCATGCGACTGTCGGGCATGGAAATATTGCGACAAGTCGAGAGAAAGTTGTGCCGGTGCTTCTCGAACCAATTCGGCTGTTGGACTTGGATGTATTCCGTCGAATCGGAGAAGGATATGCGGAAGACTAGTAAACCAATGCGACTGTCGAGAATGGAAATATTCCGACTAGTCTGCGATAGTTATGTGAGCGCCCCTCGAACAAATGCGGATGATGGAATTGGAAATATACGGACTTGTCGAGGGAAAGTTATGCGAAAGCATCTCAAAGAAATGCTGCTGTCGGTCTTGAAAACTTTCCGATTAGTCGAAGGAATGTTATGCGAGTGCCTCACGAATAAATGCGGCTTTCAGAATAGGAAATATTCCGACTAGTCGGAATACTTAATACGAGTACCACTCGAACCAAAGCGAATGTTGGACTTGGAATCATTTCGGCTAGACGAGGAAACGTTATTCGAGTTAATTGTGAAGCAAATCGAATTACGAAATTGAGTATATTCTCAGTAATCGAGAGTAAAATGCGGATGTCGGACTAAAATGTATTCCAAATCGACGAGGGAAAGCTATGGGAGGGCCTCTCGAACCGATGCAACTATCAGCATTAGCAATATTCCGTTTAGACGAAGGAAAGTTTTGCAAGTGACTTGAGAACCATTGCGACCGTCGGTATATTGCAAATATACCGACTAGTCTGGGGAAAATTATGCGAGTACCTCACGATCCAATGCGATTATAGGACCTAGAAACATTCAGACTAGACGAGGGAAAGTATCAAGTACCAACACGAATGTCAGACGTGGAAATTTTCCGACTAGATGAAGAAAATATATGACAATGTCTTTCGGACCAACGATCCTGTCGGACTTGCAAATATTACGAATAGGCAAGGGAAAGTTATGAAAGTGCAAAGCGACCAAAGGCGTATGTCGGTCTTGGAAATAATCCGACTAGTAGAGGGAAAATTATGCGACAGCCTCTCGAACCAGTGCAACTGCCATACTTGCAACTATTCCGGATAGACAAAAGAAATTTATACGACTTCTTCTCGAACCAATGCGACTCTCGAATATGGAAATATTCATACTATTCGAGCAAAAGTTATGCGAATGAATTGATGCAATGAGGCTATTGGACGTGATAATATTCCAAATACGCGAGGGAATGATACGCTAGTGCATATCAGACCAATGAGACTATCGCATTTGGAAATATTCCGACTAAACGGGATAAAATGTTTCGAGTGACTCTTGCACCAATGCGACTGTCGGACAAGGACGTATATATATGAAGATAAGAATAACAATAATAGTAATAATACAATAGCATTGATAATAACGATAATAACGATAATAACGATATAAACGACAATAATTCTAATAATAATAATAAGAAGAAGAAGAAGAAGAAAAATAATAACGGTAATAACGATAATAACGATATTAACGATTATTACAATACTACATATAATAACGGTATTAATGATAATATCGACAATAACGATAATAACCATAATAACGTTAGAAACGATAGTATGTAAAATATTCCGTCTAGTCAATGGAATGTTATGCGAGTGCAACAAGAAACAATGCGACAGACTGACCTAGAAATATTCAGACAAGACGAAGGAAAGTTATGAGAGTGCCATCATGACCAACGCGACTCTCGCAATTGGAAATATTCCGACAAGTCTAGAAAAATCTATGCGACTGATTTGTGAACTAATGCGACTGTAGCATTTGAAAATATTCCGTCTAGATAGGGAAACATATGAGAGTGCCAAAAGAACCAATGGAAATGTCGGACATATGAATATTCCCTACAGTAGAGGGAAGTTTATGTGAGATATTTGTGAAATATTGCTACAGCAAAAATTCGTAATATATATATTCGTAATATAATAATAATAATAATAATAATAATAATAATAATAATAATAATAATAATAATAATAATAATAATAATAATAATAATAATAATAATAATAATAATAATAATAATAATAATAATAATAATAATAATAATAATAATAATAATAATAATAATAATAATAATAATAATAATAATAATAATAATAATAATAATAATAATAATAATAATAATAATAATAATAATAATAATAATAATAATAATAATAATAATAATAATAATAATAATAATAATAATAATAATAATAATAATAATAATAATAATAATAATAATAATAATAATAATAATAATAATAATAATAGTAATATAATAATAATAATAATAATAATAATAATAATAATAATAATAATAATAATAATAATAATAATAATAATAATAATAATAATAATAATAATAATAATAATAATAATAATAATAATAATAATAATAATAATAATAATAATAATAATAATAATAATAATAATAATAATAATAATAATAATAATAATAATAATAATAATAATAATAATAATAATAATAATAATAATAATAATAATAATAATAATTTAATAATAATAATAATAATAATAATAATAATAATAATAATAATAATAATAATAATAATAATAATAATAATAATAATAATAATAATAATAATAATAATAATAATAATAATAATAATAATAATAATAATAATAATAATAATAATAATAATAATAATAATAATAATAATAATAATAATAATAATAATAATAATAATAATAATAATAATAATAATAATAATAATAATAATAATAATAATAATAATAATAATAATAATAATAATAATAATAATAATAATAATAATAATAATAATAATAATAATAATAATAATAATAATAATAATAATAATAATAATAATAATAATAATAATAATAATAATAATAATAATAATAATAATAATAATAATAATAATAATAATAATAATAATAATAATAATAATAATAATAATAATAATAATAATAATAATAATAATAATAATAATAATAATAATAATAATAATAATAATAATAATAATAATAATAATAATAATAATAATAATAATAATAATAATAATAATAATAATAATAATAATAATAATAATAATAATAATAATAATAATAATAATAATAATAATAATAATATAATAATAATAATAATAATAATAATAATAATAATAATAATAATAATAATAATAATAATAATAATAATAATAATAATAATAATAATAATAATAATAATAATAATAATAATAATAATAATAATAATAATAATAATAATAATAATAATAATAATAATAATAATAATAATAATAATAATAATAATAATAATAATAATAATAATAATAATAATAATAATAATAATAATAATAATAATAATAATAATAATAATAATAATAATAATAATAATAATAATAATAATAATAATAATAATAATAATAATAATAATAATAATAATAATAATAATAATAATAATATAATAATAATAATAATAATAATAATAATAATAATAATAATAATAATAATAATAATAATAATAATAATAATAATAATAATAATAATAATAATAATAATAATAATAATAATAATAATAATAATAATAATAATAATAATAATAATAATAATAATAATAATAATAATAATAATAATAATAATAATAATAATAATAATAATAATAATAATAATAATAATAATAATAATAATAATAATAATAATAATAATAATAATAATAATAATAATAATAATAATAATAATAATAATAATAATAATAATAATAATAATAATAATAATAATAATAATAATAATAATAATAATAATAATAATAATAATAATAATAATAATAATAATAATAATAATAATAATAATAATAATAATAATAATAATAATAATAATAATAATAATAATAATAATAATAATAATAATAATAATAATAATAATAATAATAATAATAATAATAATAATAATAATAATAATAATAATAATAATAATAATAATAATAATAATAATAATAATAATAATAATAATAATAATAATAATAATAATAATAATAATAATAATAATAATAATAATAATAATAATAATAATAATAATATAATAATAATAATAATAATAATAATAATAATAATAATAATAATAATAATAATAATAATAATAATAATAATAATAATAATAATAATAATAATAATAATAATAATAATAATAATAATAATAATAATAATAATAATAATAATAATAATAATAATAATAATAATAATAATAATAATAATAATAATAATAATAATAATAATAATAATAATAATAATAATAATAATAATAATAATAATAATAATAATAATAATAATAATAATAATAATAATAATAATAATAATAATAATAATAATAATAATAATAATAATAATAATAATAATAATAATAATAATAATAATAATAATAATAATAATAATAATAATAATAATAATAATAATAATAATAATAATAATAATAATAATAATATAATAATAATAATAATAATAATAATAATAATAATAATAATAATAATAATAATAATAATAATAATAATAATAATAATAATAATAATAATAATAATAATAATAATAATAATAATAATAATAATAATAATAATAATAATAATAACGATAATAATAACGATAATAATAACGATAATCTTATTTATAATAATAATCGCTAAAATCGATAGTGACGATTATAATCATAAGAACGATAATAATTATAAAAAATACGATTAGGTACTCCTGGACTCTGGAATTACGTTCGAGCGCTTCCATTGCCAAGTCCCACCTTACGGAGTTGAAGGCATTTCTCACATCTAAGATGCCCAACAGACATAAAGGGCGGAATATGTGATTCTCACGCTCCGTCATTTTAGCGGCTGTGACAACCTCCTGGACTGCGTGGATGGTAGAGGGGCCGGATCGAAAACCATACTGGCGGGCAGCAAGGTCGCCCTCTGTCATCACGGCCGTGTGCAGCAGTGGTATAAGCAGCTTCTCCAGGAGTTTGCCAGCCGTATCGAGCATACAAATAAGCCTGTATGACTAAGCGCGTTCGGCTGGAACCTTCCCCTTGCTTATGAGCACAAGTCCGCTTTCTTTCACGGAACGGGGAAGATGCCCTCCTTGTGGCACATGTTATAAATGTTTAGCAAGAGCTCAGGATGACTCTGCGCGACGGCTTTCATCACTTCTGCTAGAAGGCCGTATGGACCTGGATCTTTCTTGTTTCGTATAGAAGATGCGGCCCTGAGTAGTTCCTCTTCCGTAAATTGTGGCGCATCGGGTCTGCCAAGCGCAGCCGTGCCGATCTCTCTTTTCGGCTGTGAGGGGAATAGGGTATGCACGATGTTTTCCAAAGTCCTCGCATCCTGAGCTAATCCTTGCGTGCGAGTCTCCAGCTTGCGAGTGACGATCTGGTACCCTAATCCCCACGAAATTTGGTTGATGTTTAGGCACCGCTCTTTCCAGCACCGTCGTTGACTGGCCTTGATGGTTCTCTTCAATGCTTTTTTGGCCGCTTGATACACTGCGGCCAAGGGAGCAGCGCCGAGTTTGCGTCTCTTCGCTCGTTGTGCTAAACGGCGAAACCTTAAACACTTCTTACGAAGGATCTGCGATCTCGTTAGTCTACAAGTATGCAGGAAGCGTCTGCCGTTCCGTGCTCTTCTTTGGCACGGCTATAGCGCATACCTATTGGAAGAGCAGCATAGTTGCTGCGGTCATTTTCCTGGCTTGTGCCGTTGGCGATAGACTCGTGGAAGCAATTTAAAGGGATCACCTACCTTCATCTATGGCTGCGGATAGCCTCTCTCGATCCATTTTTGCGATGTCCCACCAGGGGGATCGCGCTGCGTTTGTCACGGTTGGCCTCCTATCGTGTACGTCGAATAAAATGTACTGATGATCGCTCCCGGTGTAATCTTAGATCACCTGCCAGCCTGCAACTCTTGCCACAAGGTGTTCGTTGGCTAGAGAGACGTCAGGGATCGTCCACCTGTAGACAGGCCGTCGGAAGGTTGACGTCGAGCCTGTATTGAGCATTGCTAACTCCAGGCTCGACACCACCTCCATGATTCGTCTTCCTCTGTAGTCCGGCCTGACCTCTCCCCATTCGGGAGCTTTGGTATTGAGGTCTCCAGCCACAATAAGATTCCCTTGCATTTCCCGCAGCGCGTCTTCCAGATCGTCCAATTTGGTCTGGAAGTCGTCTATCCAGTCGTTCGGGGTGATATATACGCTGACATAAGTCATCGAGTTATGTTTCACCCAAACGAAATCGCGTCCAGATCCTTGATCCGACACTTGCATCTGTCGGAGATCTGGGATCCAGATGGCCGCGGTGCCCAATTCGTCGGCGTACCATCCTGCTCCTGCCCTGTCCTGGCACTGTTAGCTGTTTAGAACAATATCGGCTTTTTTCACGAACCAGAGCTGGGTTAGAAGGTGGTGCGCCTTTCTGCTCTTATTGAGGTTACCCTGCAGTACTCTCATACTTTTTATTGTTGGCTGCTACAAGTGCTTCCTAAAAGGTTTTGCGCGCCTTTGATCTGGCCAAGTGCTTCTTGGATTTAGCAACGCTTTTGGAGAACAAGAAGCAAGTGGACTCGCTGAACTTACAGTCCTTGATATTGTGCCCCGTGCCGCCGCAGAAATACCAAAGCTTACTGCGGCCAGGGTCCTTGCACAAGGCACTATGGTGGACATAGTCGAGGCAGCGGTAGCATCGCCTTACTTCTCCTTCTCGCATGATATTGCGGCTGACACAGCCGACCAGCACTCGGTCGACCTTCAAAAGCTTCCCAGCTGCTTCCTATTCTATTTTGACAAGGGCCAGGCGTTGCTGTCTCGCGTTGGAGTTCTTCATTCTAACTTCGAGTTTCCCCGCGTAGTCTGGCTGGGTGCACTTTAGGGCCTCCTCGACTTCTACCACCAATGTGCAGCAATCGCAGTCCCGTATCTCCACCGTATCTCTGGGGATCAGTTTTGTGACGTTGCTCGTGTCTCCTACTTCCTTCCACAAGGTTTCTGCGAATGAGGCCCTGATTTCTGCAGTAGTAATCTTGAGCTCGAGGAGAACCACTCCCTTTCTTATCTGCCGGGCCAATAATATCTACCCCTGCAGCGCTGGTCTTGATGTGCTGGTGGATAGCTCCGAACACGACTGTGTTGGTTTTACCTTGCGCAGGTTTCAGGAGGATCGCGTCCGGCTTCATTCTCTTTCTCGCTCTATCCTCCGATTTGCTCGGCTTCCTTTTCTCCTTCGGTGAGGGTTACGTCGCTTTCTTTACTGGTTTTTCTTTTTTTCTCTTATTCTTAACGACTTCCGTCCAGTTGGTGGCTTTGGTCGTCCTTGCATTTTGCCTCGGTCTTTTGAGGCTTTCTGCAGGGAATTGTGGCGGGCTTGTGCCTACTCTCTTAACTGCGCCAGCATCTGTTACAGATTTTACCCATGGGCTCTGAGAGACTCGGGCGAGGATCCTTGCTACTTTATTGACCTTTGTTCGAGATTTGTACATGAGTTCGAGGCTGTCAATGATCTCCTCCAGTTTTGGGAGATCTTACTTAATCGCTTTGTTTACGTTCCGCTATCTAATCACTGCTGCCTTCATATTAGCAAGGAGGATTTTCGCTTGCGCGAGTTTCTCTCTCTCCATCCTGTGGTCTCCCCTTCGCAGGCTGGATTGATAGCGTCAAGCCGAAGATCCACATGCT
The DNA here is from genome assembly GCF_912470025.1 of Vespa velutina. NCBI lineage: Eukaryota > Metazoa > Arthropoda > Insecta > Hymenoptera > Vespidae > Vespa > Vespa velutina. The sequence continues at coordinate 132,931 of NC_062198.1, read as the reverse complement.
CTGAACGACTCTGGCAGCCTTTTGCCGCTTCTCCAAATGACTTTCTTCACTTTTTAATAATAAGGATAGTAATAACGATAGTAATATCGATAATAATAAACGAAATATTAACGATAGTAATGAAGGTTAATAATTGCGATAATAATAAGGATAACAATAAAGATAATATTAACGCTAATAATGACGATAATAGTTTTGAAAAAATAACGATAATAATAACAATAATAGTCACGAGACTAATATCGGTATTAATAATGATAAAATTAATGGAAATAATAACGAAAATAATAAAGATAATAATAACGGTAATAAGAACAAAAATAATAAGGAAAGCATTTACGGCAGTAATGAAAGTTATTAATACCGATAACAATAAGAATAATAAGGAAGAAAATGCAAAAATAATAATAACGATAATAAAAAGGATAATAATAATATTAATAATAACGATAAGAAGAGATATAATAATATCGGTAATAATAACGGTAATAATGGGAGATATAAAGAAGATAATAATAGCGATAATAACAACGATAATAATAACTTTAAAAATAATGGTAATAATAACGATAGTAATAACGATAATAATAACGAAAATTATTACGATAAAAGTAATGGTAATAATAACGGTAATAATAACGGTAATAATAACAGCAACAATAATGATAATAATAACGATAATAATAACGTTATAATAACGGTAATAATAACGGTATTAATAACAATAATAATAACGATGATAATGACGGTAATAATAATGATAATAATTGAGATACTAATAACGATAATAATAATGATAATAATAACGATAACAATAACGATAATAATTACAATAATAATATCCGTAATAATAAAGATCATAATAACGGAAATTATAACGGCATTAATAACAGTTTTAATATCGATTTAATAACGATAACAATAACGGAAACAATAACGGAAATAATAACGATAATAATAACGATGAATTAAGGGTAATAAGAATGATAATAACAAACGTAATAATAACGGTAATAATAATGGAAATAATAATAATAATAACATCGGTAATAATAACGGAAATAATAACGGTAATAATAACGGAAACAATAACTGTAATAATAAAGGTTATAATAAAGGTAATAATTACGGTAATAATAACGGTAATATTACCATTAATTTTTTGGATATAATAGCAATAATAATAACGGTAATAGTAATAATAATGATAACGGTAATAATATGGGTAATAATAACGATAATAATAACGATAATAGTAATCATTATATAATAATAATAATAATCATATTAATAACGATACTAATGAAGATTATTAATTGCAATAATAATAATAATATTAATAATGGTAATAGTCACGTTTATAAGAACGGTAATAATAACGGTAATAATTATGGAAATAATAACAATAATATCTACGGTAATAATTACGGTAACAATAACGATATTAATAATGATATTAATACAGGTAATAATAACGATGAAAATAAAAATAATTATACTGATAATAATAATAAAAGATAATAATAATTGTATTAATAGCAATAATAATAATATTAATAATAGCAATAGGAATGACGATTATAATAGCGGTAGTAATAACCCTAATAATAACGGTAATAATGATGATATCAATAATGATAACAATAGTCATTATAACCATAATAATTTTCATAATAATCATAATAATCATTTTAATAATCATTATAATCATTTTAAAAGGCCTAATAATCAAAATTATCGTAATAATATATAATTATCATAATAATTATCATGAGGTTCATACTTATGATCATATTAACTACAATACTAATAATAATAATCATAATATCAATAATAATATTAATAATAATCATATTGATATTCACGAAAGCAATAATAAGCATAATAATAATCATAATAATCATAATAATAATCATAATATCCATGATAATAATGATAATACTTATAATAATAATAATAATAATAGTCATAATGATCATAATTATAAATATTATAACAATAATAATCATAATATTAATTATAATAATCATGATAATAATCGTAATATCCATAATAATCATATTAGCACTTATAATAAACATTATAAAGATCATAATAATAATTAGAATATCATGATAATTATGATAACCATATTAGTAATCATAATTGTCAAAATAATAATCTTAATAAACATTATAATCATAATATTAATCACAATAATCATAATAATAATCATAATATTTGCTATAATAGTCATAATAACCATAATAATAATCATAGTAATTATAATAGCAAATATAATAATCATAATACTCATTTTAATTATCATAAATATCACAGTAAACATAATAGTAATCAAATGATCATAATAATAATTATAATAATCATAATAATAATAAACAGAATCATAATAATAATAATCATAATAATATTCATATTAATCATAATAATCGTAATCATAATCATAAAAAAAATAATAATATTCATAATGTTGTAATAAAACTGATAATTTTCAAAATAATAGTCATAATTATAATCATAATCACAATAACCATATTATTAATAATATAATCATAATAAATATAATAATAATAATTATAAAAATACTAATCATAATATACATAATAATAATAAGAATAATCATTATGCGCAAAATAAAACTAATAATAATCAAATGGTCATAATAATATTTACAATAATGGTAATAATCATGATAATCATAATAATTAACATAATAAATATAATAAAAATAATAAACCTAATAAGAATAATACTACCCATATTTATTAGAATAATTACAATAATAATCATAATAAACATGGCCATAATAATAATGATCCTAATAATAATAATAATGATTTTAATAAGCGTAATAATGCAGATAATAACTATGATAATAATACTAATAATAATTATTATAACCATAATAATCATAGTAATATTCATAATAAACATAAAATCCAGAATAATATTTACAATAATAATTATAATAATAATAATAATAACAGTAATTACCATAATGATAATCATAATAATTATAATAATGAATACAAAAACCATAATAATCATAATATGGGACTGTCGGATTTAGAAATACCCTGACGAGTCGTGGGAAAGTCATGCGAGTGCCTGTCGAAGCAATGCGACTGTCGAACTTGGAAGTATTTCGACTAGTCGAGGGAAAGATATGAGAATGACCTGTAAACCAATGCGACTGTTGGAGTTGGAAATATTCCGACTAGACGAGGGAAAATAATAGGTGTGCCTCTCGAAGTATAGCGATTGTCGAGAATGAAAATATTCCAACTAGTCCTGGAATAGTTATGCGAGAGTATCTGGAACCATTGCGACCGACGGATATAGAAATATTCTGAAAGACGATGGAAAGTCATGAGAGCTGCTATCGAATGTATGCGACTGTCGGACTTGGAAGTGTTCTGTCTAGTCGAAAGTAAGATATGTCAATAACTCACTAAACAATGCGAATGGCGTATATTGAAATATTACGACAAGTCCATGGAAAGTAGTGGGAGTTCTTCTCGAAACAATGCGACCTTCGAATTCGGAAACATTCCATCTAGTCGAGGGAAAGTTATGCAAGGGCCTCAACAACTAATGCGACTATAAGACTTGGAAGTATTCCGACTGGTTGAGCAAAAGTTATGAGAGTACCTCTCGAACCAATGCGACAAACAGACATAGATATATGCCGAATAGTCTACATAATGTTATGCGATTGACATGAGGACGAATCCGACTATCGGAATAAGACATATTACAACTAGTCCTGTAAAAGTTATGAGAGTACCTCACGAACTAAAGAGACTTTCGGAATTAGAAGTATTCCGACTAGTCAAGGGAAAGTTATGCGAGTGCTTCTCGAACAGATGCGACTCTCGGTCAAGGAAATATTTCGATTAGTCTTGGAATAGTTATGGGAATTACTTGTGAAACGATTACACTATCGTAATGGAAATATTCAGACTAGTCGATGGAATGATATATGAGTGCTTCTCGAACCCACCAGACTATCGGACCTACTAATATTCCGACAAGGCGAGGGAAGGATATGCAAGGACTTGTGAACATATAACACTATCGGAATTGGAAATATTTAGGCTTGTCGCAGTAAAGTTATGCGAGTGCTTCTCGAATTAATGCGAATGTCGGACTTATTAATATTTCGACTAATCGAGGGAAAGTAATGCGAGTGCCTCTCGAACTAATGCGACTGTCAAAATTGAAAGTATTCCGACTAGTCGGGGAACAGTTATAAATGTACCTCTCGAACAAATGCGACTAACATACTTAGAAAAATACCGGATGTTCGAGAGATAGTTATGCAATTGATATGTGAACTAATGCGACTGTCGGACCTAGAAATATTCCGTCAAGTCAGGTGGAGGTATTGTGAGTGACTTGTAATCCAATACGGCTTTCGGGTATAGAAATATTCCGACTAGGCGAGGGAAAAATTTTGCGAGTTATTTGTGAACCAACGAGACTGTCCGACATGGAAATATTCCGACTATTCGAGGGAAAGTTATGCGAGTGTCTCTCGGAACATTGTGGCTGTCAGACTTAGAAATATCCCGACTAAACGAGGGGAAGTTATGCTAGTGATTCTCTTACCAAAGCGGTTTTCGAACTAGGAAATATTACGACTAGTTGAGTGAAAATTATTCTAGTGTCCCCCGACATTTTGCGACTGTCGGACTTGGAGATAACCCTAGTAGTCGATGGAACGATATGAGATTACCTCTGGAGCCGTTGCGAATATCGGACTTGGAAATATTTCAACCCTTCTAGGGAAAGTTATACGAGTGCCTTCCGAATCAATGCGTCTGTCGCACTTGTAAATATTACGTCTAGTCGAGGGAAAGTTTGGTGACTGCCTCTCAAAACAATGCGGCTGCCTTACTTGGAAATATTCCGCCTAGTCGAGGGTAATTTATGTGAGTGTTTCTCGAACCAATGCGATTGTTGTAATTGGAATTTTCCGACAAGTCGAGGGAAATATATCCGCGAGCTCCCATTCCAATGTTACCGTCAGACTTGGAAATATTTAGATAAGTCACTTAAAATTTATACGAGTGCCTCTCGTACCGATGCGACTGTCGAAATACTAATGTTTCTCCTAGTCGATGGAGAATTATGCGCGTGAATACTGAACCAACGCGACTATCGGACTTGGTAACATTTTGACTAGTCGAGGGAAATTTGTCCAAGTGCCTCACCAACCAATGCGATTATTGATCTTGCACATATTCCGACTAGTCGAGTGAAATTTATACGAGTGAAACTCAAAACAATGCGACTGTCGTACCTAGAAATATTCCGATTAGTCGAGGGAAAGTTATGCGTGTGGTTCTCGAACAAATGGGAAAATCGGACTTGGAAATATTCCCACTATTCGTGAGATACTTATGCAAGTGCCTTTCCATCCAATGCGCCTGTCTGTCTTGGAATTGTTCCGACTGGTCGAGGGAAAGTTATGCGAGGACTTCTCGTACCAATGCGCCTTTCGGACCTAGAAATATTGTCACTAGTCACTTGACTCTGGAACCAATGCGAATGTCGGACTTCGATATAATCCAACTAATCGGAGGAAAGTTGAGCGAGTGAGTCACGAACCAATGTGATTGTCTGACTTGGAAACAATCCGCATAGTCGAGGGAAATTTATGCGAGTGACTCTCGAACCAATGTGACTGGCAATTTTGAAACTTTACGACTAGACGATTGAAAGGTATGAGTGTGCCATTCGTACCAATGCGACTGTCGGACTTGGATATATTCCGACTAGACAAGTGAAAGTTATACGCGTGCGTCTCGGACCAATGCGAATGTCGAACTTAGAAATATTCCACCTGGTCAAGAGTATTTTATGATAGACCTACCCGAACCAATGCAACTGTCGGACTTAGAAATATTCCGACTTGTCGAGGGTAACTTATGCGTGTGCCTCTCGAACCAATGCGCCTGACGGGCTTGGTAATGTTCCAACTAGTCGGGGTAAAATATGCAAGTGCCCCTCGAACTAATGCTGCTGTCGTACTTGCAAATACTCCGACTATTCGAGAGAAACTAATGCGAGAGCCTATCGATCCTATGCGGTTGTCAGACTTGGAAAAATCCCAATTAGTGTAGGCAATATTATGCGATTGCCTCTATAACCATTACCACTGTCGATTTTCTATATATTTAGACAGCTCAACGGATAGTTATGTGGTTGACACTCGAACCAAAGCAACTGTAGGACTTGGAAATATCCCAAATAGTGGATAGAATGTTATGCGAGTTCCTCTCGGTTTAATGCATTCGTTGTACTTGGAAATACTCCGACAATTCAGGAGTAAGTAATTCGAGTACCTCTCGATCCAATGCGACTTTCAGACTCGGAGATATCCCAACTTGTAGAGGGTATGTTATGTGAGTGCCTCTCGAAGTAATGCTACTTTAGAATATATACATACTCTGACTATTCGAGCGAAAGTTATGCGAGTAAATTGTGATCCAATAAGATTATCAGACGTGGCAATAATCCAACTTTTCAATGGGAAATTAAGCGAGCGTCTCTCGATCCAATGCGACGGTCGAACATGAATATATTCCGACTAGAGGGAAAGTAATACGAGAACCTCTTGAACCAATGCGACTGTCGGACATGGAAATATTCCATCTAGTAAAAGGAAAGCTATGCAAGGCCCTCACGAAGCATACGACTGCTAATCTTAGAAATATTACGGCTAGTTGAGAGAAAGTTACGCGGGTGCTTCTAGAAGTAATACGACTGCTGGTCATGAAAACATTTAGACTATTCGAGGGAAAGTTAAGGGAATGATTCTCGAAACAAAGCGACCGCTGTATGTAGAAAAATTCTGACTAGTCGAAGAAAATTAATGCTAGTGCCTCTAGAATCTGTACGAATGTCAAACCTGGAAGTAGTCCGACTATTCGAGGAAAAGTTATGCGAGAGCATCTCGAACCAATGCGATTGTGGTATTCGGAAATTTTCTGACTAGACGAGGGAAAGTTATACGTGTGACTTGGGAACCAATGAGACTTTCGGATGTGACAATTTCCAACTAGTCAAGGGAAAGTTACGCGAGTACCTCTCCAACCAATGCAACTGTCGCACTTGGAAATATTTCGAATAGACAAAAGAAACTTATACGATATTATCTCGAACCAATACGCCACACGGATATAGAAATATTCCAACTATTCGAGAGTAAGTTATGCAAGTGAATTGTGATCCAATGAGATTATTGGACGTGGTAATATTCCGACTAGGCGAGGGAAAGTTACGAGAGTGCATCTCGAACCAATACGACTATCGCACTTGGAAATATTCCGACAGAACGACGGAAAATGATACAAGTGCCTCTCGAACCATTGCGACTGTCGGACTTGGAAGTATTCCTACTAGCTAAGGGAAATTTATGCGATTGACTCTCGAAACAATTCCAATATCGGAAATATAAGTAATATGAATCGAGGGAAAATAGATAATTATACTAGTGACTAGTTAACTAATGCGTCTCTCGGATATAGGAATATATCATTTAGACAAGGGAAGGTTATGCAAGTTCCTCTCGAACCAATGCGACTTTCGAAAATAGAAATGTTCCTATTAGTTGACGGAAAATTGTGCGAGTGCATTAAGAACCAATGCGACTCTCAAACTTGGAGATATTCCGACCAGTCGAGGTAAAGTTATGCGAATTCAACTCGAACCAATGCAACTGTCCTTGAAAATATTTCGATTAGACAAGGGAAAGTTATGCGTTCGCCTATCGAACCAATGAGACTGTCGGAATTTGAAGTTTCCGACTATTCGAGGGAAAGATGTGCTAATGCATCACCAACCAATTCTACTGTCTTTCTCGGACATAATCCGATTACTCGAGGAAATCTTATACGTGCGAATATCGAACAATGCTATTGTCGGATGTACAAATGTTCCGACTAGTCGAGCGAAAGTTAAATGAGGGTCTCGTAAACCAATGCGACTCTCGGACTTGGAAGTATAACGACAACTCGAAAGAATGTTATGCGAGAGATTTGCGAATAATGCAACATTCTGATATAGAAATATTCTGACTATTCGAGGGAAAGTTAAGCGAGTGCCTCTCGAACCAATGCGATTACAGGTCTTGGAAATATTCTGACAAATCTAGGAAAAGTTAAGCGAGTGACTTTTGTGCCAATGTGCCTCTCTGTCTTGGAAATATTCTGAGTAGTCAAGGGAAATTTAAGCGAGTGCTCTTGAATCAAATGGACTATTGGATTTGGAAATATTCTGCCTGGTAGAGCGAAAGTTTTGCGAGTTTCCCTCCATCCAATGCGAGTGCCGGAACTAATAATATTCCGCCTTGTCGAGGGAAAGTTGTGTAAGCGCCTCATCTACAAATTCGACTAGTCACTTTTGGACATCTTCATACTAGTCAAGGGAAAGTTATACGAGGGTATCTCGAAACAATGCCACTGTTGGCTCTAGAAAAATTTTCGACTAGTCGATAGAAAGTTACACGAGTGTTTGTAGAACCAATGCTACTATTGCATCTGGAAATATTCAGACTAGACGATGGGAACTTATGCGAGTGCCTCTTGAACTAATGCGACTGTTGGACGGGGAAATATTCTGCCTAGTCGAGGAAAAGAAATGAGAGTAAACCTCGAACCAATGCGACTGTCGCACTTGGAACTATTCCGAATAGACCAAAAACACTTATACAAGTCCATCTCGAACTAATGTTACTCTCGGATGTAGAAATATTCCGACTAAACGATTGAAATTTATGCGAGTGCCTCTTGAATCAATGCGATTGTCGTACTTGGAAATATTCTGACTAGTCGTGGGAAAGTTATGCGAGTGCATCTCGAAACAATGAAACTGTGCCACTTGGAAATATTCCGAATAGACATAAGAAACATATACGAGTGCATCTCGAACCAGTGGGACTTTCGGATATAGAAATTTTCCAACCATTCGGGGGAAATTTATGCGAGTGAATTGTGATCCAACGAGGGTATTGGACGTGGTAATATTCCGCATAGGAGAGAGAGATACGTGAGTGCATATCGAACAAATGGGACTATCAAACTTGGTAATATTCCGACTAAACGAGGGAAAATGATAAGAGTGCCTCTTCAACCAATGCGACTGTCGGACTTGAAAGTATTCCGAATTGCCAAGGGAACAATATGCGAATGCATCTCGATACAATGCGATTGGGAGACCTATAAATAATATGACTAGTCGAGGTAAATTTATGCGAGTTTCTCTCAAACACATGCCACAAACGGACTTGGAAATATACCGCCTAGTCGATCGAAAGTTTGGCATTTGTCTCTCGATCCAATGCGACTTCAGACTTGGAAATAATCCGGCTAGTCCAGGGAAATTTATGCGTCTGACTTGTAATCCAATGAGACTTTCGGACGTGGTAATCTTCCGACAAGTCGGGGAAATGTACGAAATTCCCTCACGAACAAATGCGACTGTGGCACTTGGAAATATTTCAACTAGATTAGTGGAAGTTATGCGTGTGCATCTCGATCCATTGCGACTAACTGACTTGAAACTTTCCGACTAGTGGGGGGAAGGATGGGCAAGTTCCTTACCAAACAATTCGACTGTTGCTCTTGGACATATTCCAAATAGTCGAGGTAATGTTATACGAGTGATTCGCGAAAGAATGCGACTGTTGGACCTAGAAATATTCCGACTAGTCGAGGAAAAGTTAAGCGAGGTCCTCTCGTCCCAATGCGGCTATCGATCTTGGTGATATTCCGACAATTCTAGGGAAAGTTGTGCAAGTGACTTTTGAACTAATGCGGCTCTGGTATATAGAAATATTCCGACTGGTAGAAAGAAAGTTATGCGAGTGACTCTAGAAATAATGCAACTGTCAGAACTAGAAATGTTCCGACTAGTCGACGGAAAGTTGTACTAGTGCCTCACGTTCAATTGCGACTGTCTGTCTTGGAAATATTCCGACTAGCCGAGCGAAAGTTGGGCGAGTGACTTGTAAACCAATGTGACACTTGGACTTGGAAATATTCCGACAACTTGAGGGAATGTTATGCGAGTGCCTCTCGATCCCATGCGGTTGTCATCAATGGAAATATCCCAACTAGTGGAGGGAATGATATACGATTGCATCTCGAATCAACTCGACCGCCGGACTTGTAAATATTTCTATTAATAAAATGAAAGTTATGCGAGTAACACTCGAAACAATGCGACTGGCGGATTTGGAAATATCCTGTCTAGTCGAGGGAATGTTATGCGAATGCCTATCGAACCAATGCGGCTGTTGGACTTAGATATATTCCATTTAGTCTAAGGAAAGTTATGTTTGTAACTTTTGAACGTATGCGACAATCAGGCTTGAAATTATTCCGACCTAGTGCATGAAAAGTTATGCAAGGGCTACTCGATACACAACCGCTGCTGGACATAGATAAATACCAACTAGTCGAGTGAGAATAATGCGAGGGTCTTGTGAACCAATGCAACTTTCGGACTTGGAAATATTTCTACTAATCGACAGAATGTTATACGAATTCCACCGCTAAAAATGCTACGGTAGGACCTAGGCATATGCAGTCTAGTCGAGGGAAAGTTATGCGAGTGCCTTACAAACCGATACGGCTGTTGCACTTGGAAATTTACCGACTAGCCGTATAAATGTTATGCAAGTGCTTCTCGAACCAAAGAGATCGTCTGAGTTTGAAATATACCAACATGTCGAGGGAATGTAATGCGAGTAGCTTGTGAACCAATGCGACTTCCGGCTTGGATATATTCCGACAGGTCGAGGAAAAGTTAAGCGAATGACTTGTGTCCAATGCGCCTTTGGGACTTGGAAATATTCCGACTAGTCAAGGGAAAGTAATGCGAGTACTCTCGAATCAAAGCGACTATCGGACTTGAAAGTATTCCTCCTAGTCGAGGGAAATATATGCCGGTGAGTCTCGAAACAATGGGATTGTCGCACTTGGAAATATTCTGACTCGTCAAGGGAAAGTTATGCGAGGACATCTAGAACTAATGCGATCATAGGACCTAGACATATTCCGCTTAGTCGTGGGAAAGTTGTGAATGTGCCGCTCGATACAATGCGACTGTCGTACCTAGAAATATTCAGACTACTCGAGGGAAAGTTATATAAATGCATCCCTAACCAGTGCGTCATTCGGACCTAGAAATATTATCACTAGTCGAGGGGAAGTTGTGCGAGAGCCTCTCGCACCAATGCGAGTGTCGAAATTGGGCATATTCCTTTTAGTTGAAAGAAAGAAGTGCAAATAGGTCTCTTACAATTGCGACTGTCGAACTTGGAATAATTCCGACTAGACGATGGAAAGTAATGCGAGTACCTCTTGAACCAATGTGACTGTCGAACCCGGAAAAATTCCGAACCGTCAAGAGAAAGATATACGAGTCACTCTCATTGCGATACGACTGCTGGATTTAGAAATATTTAGACTTGTAGAGGAAAAGTAATGCTGATACCTCTCGAGCCAAAGCGACTATCGGAACTTGAAATGTTCCGTCTAGTTGACAGAATGTTGAACAAGTCCCTCTCGAAGCAATGCAACTGTAGATACTAGAAATATACCGACAAGACGAGGAAAAGTTATGCGAGTTCCTCTCGAACCAATGCGACTGTCGGATCTAGAAATGTTCCGATTAGTCGACGGAATGTTGTCCGAGTGCCTCACGGACAAATGCGACTGTCGGTCTTGGAAATGTTCCGACGATTCCTTCGGAAAAAAGGCAAGTGTCTCTCGAACCAATGCAACTTCCGGAAATGGAACTGTCCGACTATTCGAGGGAAAGTTGTGCATGTGCCTCACCAACTAATTCGATTGCCGCTCTTGGACATATTACGATTAATCGAGAAAATGTTATACGAGTGAATCTCGAAACAATGCGACACACGGTACCAGAAATGTTCCGACTAGTCGACGGAAATTTGTGCGAGTGCCTCTCTATCCAATGCAACTGCTGGTCTTGGAAATATAGCAACTAGTAACGTAGAAGTTATGGGAATATCTCTCAAACCAAAGCGACAGACGCACTTAGAAGTATTCCGACTAGTCGAGGAAAAGTTATGCGAGTCAATTGTGATCCAATGAGAGTATTTGACGTGGTAATATTCGTACTAGGCGGGGAAAAGTACGCGCATGCTTTCGAATCAATGTGATTAACTCAGTTGAAATTATTCCGACTAAACGAAGGAAAATGATACGAGTGCCTCCTGAACCAATGCGACTGTCTGACTTGGAAGTATTCTGACTAGTCATGGGATAGTTATACAAATGTCTATCGAAACAATGCGAATGTCAAACCTATATGTCTTGCGACTAGTCGATGGATAGATATGCGAATTTCTTTCGAACCAGTGCGAACTTACGGACTTGGAAATATTCCGACTAGTCGATAGAACCTTATCCGAGTGACTTATGAACTAATGAGACTCTCGGATATAGAGATAAATCGACTAGACAAGGAAAAGTTATGCGAGAACATCCCGAAACAATGCGAATGTCGGAAGTCGAAATATACCGACAAGACGAGGAAAAGTTATGCGAGTTCCTCTCGAACCAATGCGACTGACGGTCTTGGAAATGTTCCAACGATTCGAGCAGAAAAACGGCGAGTGCCTATCGATCCAATACTACTGTCGGTCTTGGAAATATTGCAACTAAACGAGGGAAATTTATGGGAATGTCTCTCAAATCAAAGTGACTGAACCAATGCGACTGTCTGACTTGGAAGTATTCTGACTTGTCAAGGGAAAGTTATACAAATGTCTATCGAAACAATGCGAATGTCAAACCCATATGTCTTGTGACTAGTCGATGGACAGTTATGCGAGTTTCCCTCGAACCAATGCGACTTACGGATGGGGAAATATCCCTCCTAGTTAAGGGTAAAATATGCGAGTATCTCTCGAAACAATTCAGCTACCGGTCTCGAAAATATTCCGACTATTCGGGGGTAAGTTAAGCAAGAGCCTCTAGAGCCTCAACGACAGTAGGAAAGGGAAATTATCCGATTAGTTTAGGGAAACTGATGCGAGTGCAACTCGAATCAAAGCGACTGTCACACTTGGAACTAATCCGACTAGACGAGTGGGAGTTAACTATCGAACCAATTCAGCTATAGGACTTGGAAATATCCCACCTAGTCGAGGGTAAGTTATGCTATTGCTTCTGGAACCAATGCGGATGTCGGTATAGGTAATATTCCAACTAGAGGGAGAAAGTTATGTGAGTGCCTCCTGAACTAATGCGGCTGCCGGACAGGAATATATTCCGACTATTCCAAGGAAAGTTAAGAGAGACCCTTTAAGGCCAATACGACTTTCGGACTTGGAAATATACCGACTATACTGGCGAAAATTATGCGTGTGCCTATTGCATCAATTTGGCTGTCGGACTTGGAAGAATTCTGAGTAGACGAGAGAAAGTTGTGCAATTGACACTCGAACCAATTCGTCTGCCAGACTTGGATATATCTCGCATAGTAGAAGGAAAGATATGCAAGTGACTCTCGCACCTATGAGACTGTCGGAATGGTTACTATTACGAGTAGTCTAGGTAAAGATATCCTGGAAAATATTCCGACTTGGAAATATTCCGACAACTCAAGGGAAAGATATGCGAATGCCTCTCGAAACAGTGCGAGTGTCGGACTTGGAAAAATATCGGCTAGTCGAGGGAAAGTTAAGCAATTGCCTTTCGAACCAATGCAACTGTCGGACTGGGAAATATCGCAACTAGTAGAGAGTGAAATATGCGAGATTTGTGAACCAATGTGGCGTCTGGTCTTGGAAACATTCCGTCTAGACGAAGGAAAATTATTCCTGTGTCGCTTGAACCAATACAACTGTCGAATTAAGAACTATTCCGAGTAGTCTAGGGAAAGTTATGCGAGTGTTTCTGGAACAATAGTGACTGTCGGACTTGGAAATCTTCCGACTAGTCGAGGAAAAGTTACGCGAGTGCCTCTGGAACCCATACGGCTGCAGGACTTGGAATTATTCCGACTAGGTAACATATTCGTGTGCCATTCGAACCAATACGACTGTCTGGCTTGGAAATATTCCCACTATTGGAGGTACAGTTATATGAGTGTCTATGGAACCAAGGTGGCTGTCGGAGTAGGAAATATTCCGACTATTCGCGGGAAACTTATGCGATTGCCCCTCGAAACAAACCTACTGTCGGTCTTGGAAAATTCGGACTATTAGAGGGAAAGTTATTCGAGTGACTCTGTAACCAAAGTGACTGTCGGACTTGCAAATAGTCCGACTAGTAGAGAGAAAGTTATGCTGGTGCATTTCGAACCAATTAGGCTGCCGTACTTGGTAACATTCCGACTCCTCGAGGGTAAGTTATCCTAGTTCCTCTCGAACTAATACGACTGTCGGACTTAGATGTATTCCGAATTGTCAAGGAAAGATTATGTGATTAACTTGGGAAACAACGCGACTGTCTGACTTGGAAATATTCCGACTAGTCTAGAAAAAGTTATGCGACTGACTTTTGAACCAATGCGAACGTCGGACTTGGTAATATCCCGTCAAGTCGAAAGAGAGTTATACAAGCGCCTCTCGAACCAATGCGACTGTCGGACTTGGAAATATAACGACATTCCCAGGAAAATCATGTGATTTCCACTTGGAACAGAATAAGTGTCGGACTTGGAAAAATTCCGACGAGTCGAAAGAAATTTATGCGTGAGACTTGTGAATGAATGCGACTGTAGTGATTAGAAAAATACCGATTAACCGAGGAAAATTTATGCGACTGCCTCTCAAACCAATGCTGCAGTCGGACTTAGAAGTATTTCAAATGGTGCGGGGAAGTTATGCGAGTGGCTTTCGGAACTATGCGGCTATCAGACTTGGAAATATCCCAACTTGTCAAGGGAATATTATGCAAGTGCCTCCCGAACCAATACACTCGTCGCCCCTAGACATATTAAGACAAGTCGAGAGGAAGTTATGTGAGAAACATGTCAACCAATTTCACTGCTTGGCTTCAAAATATCCCTTCTAGGCGAGGGTGAGTTATGCGAATTTCTTGTGAAACAATGTGGGGCTTGTTGTTTTAAGCCAATGTTGGGCTTAAAAATAATCCGACTGGTCGAGAAAGAAGTTATTCGAGTGGCTCTCGAACAATTGCAGCTTTCGATCTCGGAAATATTCCGTCAGTACGAGGGAAAGTTATGCGAGTGCCACTCGGTCTAATGCAACTGTTGGACATGGAAGTATTCCGAATAGTCAATGGACAGTTATACCAGTGCCTCTCGAATCTTGCGATTGCCGGACTTAGAAATATTTCGACTAGTCGAGTAAAAGTTATGCGTGTGTCTTTCGGATCAATACGACTGTCGAAATTAAAAATATTCCGACTAGTCGAGGGAAAGTTACGCAAGGGACTTTCGATTTAATGCGGCTGTTGGTCTTGGAAATAACCCGACTAGTAGACAGAAAGTTATGCGATTGCTTCTGGAATCATTTCGATTGTCGGACTTGGAAATTTTCCAACCAGTCGGGGAAAATTATGTGATTGCCTCTGGAATCAATATGACTGTCGTACTGTGAAATATTCTTCCTATCCGTGGGAAACTTATGATAGTGCCACTCAAACTGAAGCGACTATCGGATTTTTAAAATTTCCTTCTATTCGAAGAAGATTTATGCGATTGACTTGTGAACCAATGCGACTGTCGGACTTGGTAATAGTTCGACTGATAGAGGAAATGTTATGCGAGTGCCTCTCGAACCAGTGCGACTGTCAAACAAGTTGGACTGGAAGTAGTCCGACTATTGGAGGAAAAATTAAGCCAGAGCATCTAGAACCAATGCGACTTTCGTATTCGGAAATTTTCTGACTAGTCAAGGGAAAGTTATGCGAGTAACTTGTGAACCAGTGAGACTTTCGAACGTGGTAATTTCCGACCAGTCAAGAAAAAGTTACGCGAGTACTTCTTCAACAAATGCGACGGTCGCACATAGAAATATTCCCAATATACAAAAGAAACTTATACGAGATCATTTCGAACCAATGCACCACACGGTTATAGAAATATTCCAAGTATTCAAGAGAAAGTTGTGCAATTGAATTGTGATCCTATGAGACTATTGGACGTGGAAATATTCCGATAAGACGAGGGAAAGACACGCGAGAGCATCTCGAACCAATGCAACTATCGCACTTGGAAATATTCCGACAAAACGACGAAAAATTATACAACAGCATCTTGATCCAATGCGACTATCGGACTTGGAAGCATTCCTACTAGCCAAGGGAAAGTTATGCGAGTGCTTCTCGAAACAATGAGAATTTCAGATATAGAAGTAATATGACTAGTCGAGGGAAATATATGCAAATTTTACTCGAAACAATGCGACTTACGGACTTGAAAATATTCCACCTAATAGACAGAAAGTTATTCGAATGACTTGTGAACAAATGCATATATCGGATATAGAAAAATAAGAACTATTCGAGAGAAAGTTATGCTAGTGAATTGTGCTCCAAAGAAACTGTTGGACTTGGAAACATCCCAACTAGTCGGGAGAAATTCGTTCGAGTGCCTCTCCAGTCAATACGGCTGTCGGACATGGAGATATCCTGACAAGTGGAGGGAATGTTATTCGAGTGCATCTCGAACCAGTGTGACTTTCTAAGTCGGATATATCCCGACTAGTCGAGATAGTTTTATGCGAGTGACTTTTGAATCTATGCGATTGTCGAGCTTCGAAGTATAATGACTGGCCGATCAACCAATGCGGCTGCCGGACATTGAAAAGTACGGATTAGTAGAGGTAAAGTTATGCGAGTGCGTCTCGAATGCAAACGTCGGACATGGACATATTACGCCTAATCGAGCGAATTCTATGTACGTACCTTTCGAGCCAATGCGATTGTCATGCATGGAAGTATTCTGACTAGTTGAGGAAAAGATATGCGAGTACTTTACGAACCATTGTTGCTGTTGGACTTGAAATTATACCGCCTAGTCGGGGGAAAGTTGTGCGTGTGAATCTCGAACAAATGCGACTGTTGTATTTGGAAATTTCACGACCAGTCGAGGGAATATTATGTGAGTGACTTGTGAACCAATGCAACTGTCAAGCTTGTAAATATTTCGACCTAGTCGTTGGAAAGTTATGCGTGTGCCTCTCGAAACAATTCAGCTGTCGAACCTAGAAATGTTCTGACTAGTAGAGGGAATATCATGCGAGTTATACTCGAATAAACGTGACTGTCGTACTTGGACATATACCATTTAGTCGATCGAATTGTATGTGAGTGCCTTTTGAACAAATCAGTTCTTGCAAAACAGTCTTGGACTGTCGTGCAAGAAAATGTTCTGATAAATTGAGGGAAACTTATGCGAGTTCTTTTCGAACTAATGTGATAATCGGACATTGAAATATTCCGATTGGTAGAGGGAAAGTTATGCGAGTGCATCTCGAGCCAATACTGATACCGTAAATATATACCAACTAGTAGATTGAGAGTAATACGATTGACTTGTGAACCAATGCGACTGTCGTACTGGAACATATCTTACCTAGTCGGGCAAATTTTATGGTAGTGCCTTTCGATCCAATGCGAATAACATGGTTGGAAATATTTCGTCTTGATGAGGGAATGTTATGCGATTGCCACTCGAAAGAATGCGACTGTCGGACTTGGAAGAATTCCAATTAGTCGAGGGAAAGTCTTACAATTGACTCGCGAACCAATGCGGCTATCTAACTTGGAAATATTCTGATCTAGTTGATGGAAAGCTGTGCGATGGCCTCTCGAAACAATGCAGCCGATGGACTTGGAAGTATTTCTACTATTCGCGGGAAAGTCATGTTAGTAAATCCAGATCCAATACGGCAGTTAGTCTTGGAAATATTCCGACTAGTCGAAGGAATACTATTCGAGTGCAACTCAAAACTATATATTATAACTATCGAACTTGGGAATGTCCCGACAAATCGAGTGAAAGCTATGCGGGTAACTTGTTAAAGAATGGGACTGTCGGAAGTGGACATATCCTGACTAGTCGAGTGAATTTTATGCGAGTTCCTTTCGAACCAATGTGATTATGGTGCTTAGAAATATTCTGTCTATTTGTGGGAAAGTTATGCGAGTTCCCATCGGACCATTGTGGCTGCCGGACTTGGAAACATTCCGAATAGTAGAGTTATGCTAGAGCCTCTCCAACAATGCGACTGTCGTGCTTGGAAATATTCCGACTAGACGAGGGAATGTTATGAGAGTGCTTCGAAAACCAATGCGACTTTCGGACTAATCAATATTCCATCTACTCGAAGGAAGGTTATACGAGTTACTTGTGATTCAATGCGACTTCATACATAGAAATATTCTGGAAAGTCGAGAGAAATTTTTTTGAGTGATTTGAGAACCAATGCGATTGTCGCACTTGAATATATTCAAAGTAGACGAGGGAAAGTGATCCAATTGCCTCTCGAAGCAATGCAACTGTCGTATTCGGAAATTTTCTGGCTAGTCGAGGGAAATTTGTGCAAGTGCCTCTCGAACAAATTCTTGTTAAGGACTAGAAAATATTCCGACTACGCGAGGGAGCGTTATACGAGTGCAAATCGATCCAATGCGGCTGTCAGACCTGAAAATATTAGGACTAATCGAAGAAAGTTACGCGACCGACTCACAAACCAAAGCAGCTGTAGGTCTTGGAAATAGTCTGATTAGATGTATAAAAGTTACGCGTGAGCCACTTGAAGCAAAGCATCTGTAGGTCTGGGAAATATTGCGTCTATTCAAAGTAAAGTTCTGCGAGTGATTTGTGAACCAATACGACTGGAGGGCTTAGAAAAAATCTGACTAGTCGAGGAAAATTATGCGGTTTCCTCACGAACCATTGCAGCTGTCGGAATTGGAAATATTCCGACTAATCCAAAGAAAGTTATGCGATCGTCTTGCAAACCAAAGCGGCTGTCGGACTTGGAAAAATTCATAACAATCGTAGGAAATTTATGCGTGTGCCACTCGAATTAAAGCGAATGTCGGAATTGGAAATATTCCGATAAGACTAGGGAAAGTTATGCGAGTGTATTTCGATCCAATAAGGCTGACGGTTTTGAATGTATTCCGACTATTCTAGTGAAAGTTATGGCAATGCCAGTCGAATTAATGCGGCAGTCGGACTTGGTAATATTACGGAGCGGTAATATTACGACAAATCTGATGAAAGTTACCCCAGTTTCACTCACAAAAAACTACTGTAGAACTTACTAATATTGATAATAGTGGAGAGAAAGTTATGCAAGTACCTCTCGAACCAATGCGGGTGTCAGAATATGAATTATTTTGACTAGTACAGGTAAGGCTGTGTAAATACCTATTGAAACAATGAGACTGTCGGACTTGGAACATTCCGTTTTGTCGAGGAAACGTTATGCGTGTATGTTTCGAACACAATGCTGAGTTGGAAATATTCTGACTAATTGATGGAAAGTTATGCGAGTTCTCAAAACAATGCTTCTGTCAGACGTTGATGTATTACGTCTAGTCATGGGATAGTTATTCGAGTGTGTTCCGAAACAATACAACTGTAAGACCTTCAAATGTATTGACTAGTCGAGGCAGAGTTGTGAGAGTGTCTCTCGAACCAATGCGACTATCGGACTCGGAACTTTCCGACTAGTCGAATGAAATTTGTGCGAGTGCTACTCCAACCAATGCGACTGTCGAACCTAGAAGTAATCAGACTCCGCGAGGGATTATTATATGCGTGTTTCTCAAACCAACGCTACTGTCGAATCTAGAAATATTCCGACTAGAAGAAGCAAAGTTGTCTGAGTTACACTCGAATCAATGCGATTGTCGAACTTGTAAATATTCCGACTTGTCGAGGGAATGTTATCTGAATGCCTTGAGAACCAGTCCGACTGTCGGACTTAGCAATATTTATTTTAGTCAAAAGAAAGTTATGCAAGTGCGTCTCGTATCAATGCGACAGCTGGGCATAGAAATATTCCGACTAGTAGTGGAAAAGTTTTGAGAGTGCACTAAAATCAATATGATTGTCTTATTTATCAATATTTACAAGTCGAAGAAAGGTTATGTAAGTGACTTAAGAATCAATGGAAGTGTCCAACTTAAAAATATTCCGAATAGTCGCAGGAAAGTTATGCGTGTGACTTGATATCAAATGCGACTTTTGGACTTGGAAATATACCGACTTGTAGAGGGAAATTATGGGAATTCCTCTCGAACCATTGCGTTGATTGATCCAAGAAATATTCCACTTAGTCGAGGGAAAGTTATGCGAATGCCTTGTGAACCAATGCGACTAATGATCTTGGAACTTTTTCAAATAATTGAGAAATATTTGTGCCAGTGCCACTCGAACCAATGCGACTGTCGGACTTGGGAATATTCATTTCTGTCGAGGGAAAGTTAAACAAGTGCATCTCAAGCCAATGCGACAGCTGGACCTAGAAATATTCCGACCAGTAGTGGTAAAATTATGATATCGCGCCTAAAACCAATGCGATTGCCGGATTTATCAATATTCCGTCTTGTCGAAGTAAGATTATGTGAGTGACTTGTGATCCAATGAAACTGTCGGACTGAGAAATATTCCGTCTAGTGGAGAGATAGTTAGGTGAATGACTATCGAAAGAGTTCCACTGTTGGTCCTAGAAATATTCTATCTAGCCGATGAAAGATATGCGGGTGACTTGTGTACCAATGCGACTGTCGGATTTAGAGATTCTCCTATTCTTCTGATTCCTGTTACTTAAAATATTTTTACTGTAGTATTTGATCCAACTGTCTTGGTTATGTTCTTTACGCCCTCTAACCAGAAGTACCTTCACAAAGTATGTTGATCACATGTTCTTCTCTTTTTCAAGTTCCTTAATTAAAATATTAGCACCAAAACAATTATTAAACGTTCTTTCTTTTCATTTTAAGTCCCTTGACTTAAACTACTTCTACTAAAGAACTGTGGTTGTGTTCTTTCCTCCCGTTTCTACGTCACCTTCTCTAAAGCACTTTTAAAGTACCTAGGTTGTATGCTCTTTCCTCTCCAAGTATCCTCCCTTAAAGTACTTTACCAAAGTGCCTTTGATTGATTATATTTTTCCCCTTCCAAGTCCTGTCACCCAAAGAACATTTACTAAAGAATCTTGAATGTGTATTATCTCTTACCTTCCCAAAATCATTTCATGTAATGTATTTCCACCAAAGAACTTAATCATATTTTTCCTCTATTCCTTATGTAAGTCGTCTTATGTAAAGTACCATTACAATAACACTTGATTTATATTTCCCTCCTCTTCTCATCCAACCTCTTCTACCTAAAGTAATTTCACTAAAGTACCTTGACTATATGCTCTTTCTTTAGTTTCTATGTCCATCCACTCACAGTGGTTTTGCCAAAGCACTTGATGGCAATCATTCTTTCCTTTCTATGTCCTTTTACTCAAGGTGCTTCTACGAATGTACTTGATTATATGTTCTGTATGAGAAACTTGATCGTATATTCTCTCTTTTCCTCCTGAGTCCCTTTACTTAAAGTACTTTTATGAAAGAAGTTTGATCTTATTTCATTCTTCTCCCCTCTAAGTCCTCTTACATAAAGTGGCCTTGTTAGAGTTCCTTGATTACATTTTCCTTCTCTACTCCCCTAAGTACTTAACATAAATTGTCTTAATAGAGCACCGAGACTAGATGATCTGTGCCCGGCCTTTGAAGCCTTGATTTAAAAACATTTCACTAAAGTACCTCAACGTTTGTCCGATCATCGCACCGACACTCCACCATTAATGAAAGTATAACTGAGAGGTACTAATTTTTTCACACATTATTATTATTAATATTGTTTTCTTTTAAGCGTTTTCTTTCAGCTTAAAAATTTTCCGTCGGTATCTTCTATTCTTATAATTAATTATGAAGTCGGCCCTTTAAGTTCCGTGATGGTAGCCCGTGGAGAAAAATATTCCGGAGGTAAACTAGCTTTCCGTTCGGATCTCCGGTTGGAGGCTTTCCCTGTGGCTGTTATCGTGGTGAGGAGTAGCTCGCGTATAGCGTCGTTGAATACAACTAGCGTGATCCCAAAAGTGAGGAGTGGATGCACTTCCGGCGTAGGGCAGCGTAGTAGAGCAGAAACACGCCGGGCTATTGCGCGACCTTCTCCCTAGGCAGCTCACCGAGCGACCCCCGCTGCGTTCCTGCACCCGCTCAATCCGGGCTGCATCAGGTGAGAGCCAGTCTTCGAGAGGCTATAGTAGTTTTGGAAAGGTGCGATAGGAGTTTGCTGAGAGCGACTTCTATGGCCGTATAAACAAATCCCGCTGACGGTAAATCGGCCGCGATTAATTTAGGGGAAAAAGCACACGTACAGACACGATAAGTCCTTCTAGTTCGAATAATAGACTTGTCGAACAGAACCGAGGATGCGAATCGATAATAACGCAACCGCGAACTTGATGGTACGTCCGCATGCTTACCGTGAAGAACTCTCAGGAAATGGAATTGACGCCCCCAGTCCCCACAAATAGCAACTACCCCCGCGACAACAGCGACAAAATAACGCACAAAAAAGTCCCTATACCTCCGATAATAAAGCAAGACGCCATGCATAACAAAGCGGATACTTCTCGGGAACTATAAAAAACAATCCTAGAAATAGGCTACGCCCCATCGGCAATTCTCGAACTGGACAACTCACTTGAAACCACCGATGCGATAGGCGTGGATCGTCAACTCAAGGCACTGCGGGTCACTTTTGCTGAACCATTCTCATCGACCCGCCGTAACGAAATGAATTCGGGCAAGGTTCCCTCACTCGCGTAAATAGTGCATTCTCAAAAATTTATTCATAGCAGCTAAATATGGGACGTTCTTGAACGATTACGGGCAAAGAGCTCGAACTGATTAATCAAAAGCGCTTGGACGTGCAACTTCTACAGGAGTCGTAAGTCTAAAAGCAAGGGACAGGATTGTTTCGCGATAAAAGATCCTGGTCTGCGGTTGCGGCGAACAACCCAAAAATCTCGGTGCTGTTAATCTCGCAGCTCAGCACTCCGCACTGCGTCTATGCAGAAGTACAAGCACCCGACTCCTATCTCTACTTCGTCTGGCAAAACATTCAGTACAGCGACATATTAGAGGAGCACCTTAAGCACTTGAGTTATGTTCTTCGTGCACCAATCGGGGAGAGAATTACATTACCATTGGACGCCAACGCACGATCATTACTCTGTCGCCTTCAGAGCACAAACGAAAGAGTCTCGAAGATAGATGTCTTCATCTGGGCATACGGGCTAAAAGTTATTAACGGCGTAAAGCTGCCACTTAAATTTCGGACCACGAGAGGCTCCTCATACATCGACGTAATCCTCTGTCGTATTCCATGACCCGACTTATTAGCCAATGGAAAGTAAGAACAGTGCAGGATTTTCAGTGACCACAATTCAACAGACATCGCGATACATCCTCAAATGCCGAGACGGGTTGGAGGGGTGGTGCTCGTGGCGAGGGTAACTGGTAGTTCAATACCAGGAGAGCCGACTGGGACCAGTTCGCTGGCTTTCTCTCTACGCGATAAGGTTGGAGGGAAGCAGTTTAGGATCGGCTTCAAAAATGGAGACACGAGCTAACAAGCACACCAGTGTGCTAAAACCGTCTGCTGTAAATCTATTCCCCGGAAAAAGGCATACCAGAAGTCCAACCCAAGGTGGACATCAGCACTATTGAACAAGAAGAAAGCGGTAGCTAGGTTGAGACTTGGTTTACAGCGAGAAAATGAATATCAGGCATGACTCGGGTTAATGCACGAGTATCGTTCTACGTTGCGGGCATACAGCAAAGAAGAACGACGTGTCAAATTAGTTAGTTGGAGGAAGTTTGTTAGGGAGCAGTGCAACGCGAAACCGTGGGGATCCGTTTACAAACAGGGGGGCAAACTATGCTCCAAAAGAATAATTAATACTCTTAAACGAGACGGAGGGAAGACCACGAACATCCAAGAAACGGCTAGACTACTCCTCAATACGCATGTCCCGGACGACTGCGTATCCAAAGACACTCCAAAACAGCGAGCGTTCAGGTATCCCTCAAGAAACGTTCTTGAAGAGGGGCGGATGCCCCTCTCTTAACAGAGGAAGAGGTTGCGCGGGTCATAAGTTCCCTCAAAAACAGCAAAGCCCCGGGGTTGGATCTCATCGAGTTGTGTGTGCTCGAACTACCATTCGCCATCATCCCATCCTAATTCGTAGACCTATGCAACGAATGTTTTCAATGGGGTATATTCCTGTCTATTTGGAAAGATGGTTCTTTAAGAGCACGCCTGAAGGGCGACAACAAAGCCACGGAAGACCTAGAGCCCTACCGACCGAAATGCCTTCTCTTCATCATAGGGAAGGTTCTGGAAAGGCTGCTGAAGCTGCGACTAACCGAATGCTCCCTCGCGCAGGGAAAGATATCAGACAAACAGTTTGGGTTTGTCCAGGGAAGTTCTACAGAAGACGCAATCGTAAAGATGCTTCGGATTGTTTCTGCCTCATCACGGATATATGTCATCGTGTTGTTATTCTTCATATCGGATGCCTTCAACAAAGTTTTGTGGCCTCTAGTACTCATGGTACTCCAAGATCGAGACATGGCCGAGGAACGCCTTTAAAGTGATGACAAACTGCTTCGCGAACCGTTAGACTAAAATCGACCTTGGAGAACATTAGGTTTCAAAGAAGGCCTCGAGAGGGTGCCGACAAGAATTGGTCCTCGGCCCATTCTGCTGGAAACTCATGGTTTACCAGCTCCTCAGGATCCTGGAGGATTCCACGAAGGAATCAACGCTATCGCGTACGAAGACGACCTACTTGTCATCCTAGATGGAGACTCATGGAAAGAACTCGAAGACAAAGGAAATCGCGGGGTAACAGCATCACCGGATGGTGCACGTTGGCAAAATTGACAATCCCCTAGCGTAAGACGGAAGCGGTCGTTCTTAAGTGCGATTGGGTTAAAAGGAAACCCATCAATAGAAGGGAAAGGAAACTTTCTGATAGATTGCAGAAAACGGAGAAAAAAACCAACCTAGCGAGCAGGCCTCCCACAATAAAGATATGGAACAATAATATTCAATTTAGGAATTCCGTTAGATACTTCGAGAAAGGGCTGGGGGTTTCTTAAATTTAACGCCATTGTTCCCTATCCTAATGGTGGTTGGCCTACTGGCTAAGTCTGTCTTTTACACCGCTTTCCGCTTCCTGTCTGGACGTTGCCTCCCTCTCCTACCAATGGGTTTCCTCTTAACCCAATCGCTCTTCAGGACGATAGCCTCCGTCTTACGTTCCGAGATTGAGAGTTTCGCCGGCGAGCATCCGATAGTGCTGGTCACCACATGATTCCATTTCTCCTCTAATTCTTTCCTATAGTCTCCGTCTATAATAACGAGTAGGTCGTCCGCGTACGCGATTGCGTTGACTTCCGAGGATTCCTCCAGTTTCCGTAGGAGCTCATCAAACATGAGATTCCAACAAGAGGGACCAAGGAGCGATCCTTGTGGGCATTCCCTCGAAGCCTGCTTGAAGACCTCATGTTCTTCTAAAGCGATTTTGACCTTGCGTTCCGCGAAGTAACTTGTGATAACTTTGATTATATTTCTCGGGCAATCCCGATCGTAGAGTGCCTTGAGGACCAATGGCCACCAGACATTTTCGAAGGCTCCAGAGATGTCAAACAGCAGCTCAACGACATATCTCCGTGAGGAGGCAGAAATAATACGACGCATTTCTACTATGGTGTCCTCAGTGGAGCGTCCCGGGTCAAAGCCATATAGTTTGTCCGAAAATTTTCCCGGCGCGAGGGATGTTTCATTAAGACGTAGCTTCAACAGCCTTTCTAGAACCTTTCCAGCAACTGAGAAAAGGCATATGGGCCGATAAAACTTAGGGTCTTCCGCGTCCCTGTCAACACCTTTTAGGAGAGGTCTTAGGGAGCCCTACTTCCAGATGGAGAGGAAGGTGCCCTATTGAAGGCATCCGTTAAAAAGATCTACGAACTGGAAAGGGATTGCGGCAAACACTCTCTTGAGCACGCACACCTCGATAAGATCAGGCCCCGGGGCCTTTCCGTTTTTAAAGATGACATCAAGAACAGTATGGATATCCGTTTTTTCTCTCCTATCAATTTCACAAGTCAGTTTCTTTCAGGACACGAAGCCTACAAAGCCAAGCTGACGTTGCTGGACATCATAACGGAAGGAGCATGCGAATGTGGCGAAGAGGACACGTTTTCGCATCATATCATCGACTGTCCATGATACGAACCACAGAGAGTGGCTCGGGAAGAAATTCTCCGTGAAACGAGTTGGGTGGAAGAAGCGAGACATCTTGTCTCCTCGGCCGAGGCCTTTTCCCTCTTCGCGGGGTTTTGCGAAGAGTCCCTTATCATAAAGGGTCATTAGTTCATGAATACTGATCATCGAGATTGTCCGTGTTCGGGGAGGTAAAATAGCCTCCCGTTCGGATCTCCGGGTGGAGGCTTTCTCAGGGGCAGCTAACGAGGTAGTGAGAAGAAGTGCGCGAGTCGCAGCGCTTAAAGCAGCGTTCGCGTCCCCCAAGACGACAAGTGGATGCACGTCTGGCGTAGGGCAGCGTAGGGGCGCAGCAATACGTCGGCCGAGTGCACGCCTGTCGTCCAAGGCCTCTCACCGCGTTACCCCCCGCTGCGCCCCTAGCCCCGTACAACCCGGACTGCATCAGGCGGTAGCCAATCTTCGAAAGGCTACAATAATATTAGAGAGGTGTGATAGGCATTTGCCAAGGCCATCTTCTAAGGCCGGGCAAACCAATAACGAGAGTATCGAACCAGTCGCGGATCCCGGACTAAACGCGGAAAGCCCTTCCAGCGCGAGGAACGTAGAGATAGTGCAGGAGTTGAAGTGCGAACCGACTGCTACGCGACCGCGAACACGCGCATACGTCCGCACGCACGCCGCGCACCACCCTTCGGAAGCGGATAGAACGCCCCCATCCCCTACTCATTATCTGCTCCTCCGTAGAAAAGTACACACGGAAAGTAGGAGAAATAACCGTAAAGCACCGTTTACTGAGGTAGACGTCGAGCAAGTTTGTACGAACTCATCCGCAGAAACGTCAGGAGAATCGTCGCATAATTCATCGAACGCGACCGTAGAAGCGGACCAGGCTCCCTCAGGAACCCCTGAGGAGAACAGCCCACGTGAAACCCCCGATTCGTCAGGCGCGGGAACTGCGCATCACGAATTAAAGGCCCTGCGGGTAACCTTCTCCGAGCCGGGCGCGACAGTCCCAACATGCGACTTAATTTCGGAAACAACCCCACCCCCCTCAGTAAATCGCGAGCACCCAAAAATCCACCTGTTACAATTAAACATGGGCCGATCTAAGACAGTAACAGGTGAAGTTCGCGAGCTCATTAGCAAGAAACGCCTGGACGTTCTGCTCCTGCAGGAACCGTACGCACAACGACAAGGGACAGGATACGAAATAATAGGTTTAGGTAGTACATCTAAAATAGCGGCCACCTACGAGGAAAGACCCTGGTCAGCGGTGGTGGCGACCAACCCGAACATCGCGTTGCTCTTCATCTCGCAGCTCAGCACTCCGCACTGCGTATGTGCAGAAGTGCAAGCACCCGGCTCCTCTTTCTACGTTGTATCGCACTATTTCAAATACAGCGATGAAATAGAGGAGCACCTTAGGCACCTGGAAACGGTACTTCGTGCACTAAGGGGGGAGAGAGTTATTGTATCGCTGGACGCAAACGCGCGATCACCTCTCTGGGGGCCTCAGGGCACAGATGAGAGAGGCTCGAAGCTAGAAGCCCTCATTCGGGCATCCGGGTATAGGGTTATTAACGACGTGAAACAGGCACCCACATTCTGGACGACGAGAGGCTCCTCCTACATCGATGTCACCCTCTCGTCCCAATCCATGAGCCGACTTATCGGCCAATGGAGGGTTAGAACAAATTGGACGTCCAGCGACCATAATTCGATAGACATCGCGATACACCCCTCGAAGGCTAAGTCGTGCGGTGGGGGGAGTGCCCGAGGTGCGGGAAACAGGAGGTTCAACACAAGGAGAGCCGACTGGGACTTGTTCGCCGAGCGGCTACTCGCCCTATCTGCGACGAGACTGGAGGGAAGCAGCTTTGGTTCGGCTTCAGAAGTAGAGACAAGAGCCAATGTGCTCACAAATGTCCTACAAACCGCGTGTTCCGATTCCATGCCTCGGAAAAAGGCCTATCGAAAGTCCAACCCGTGGTGGACGCCGGCGCTAACTATAAGGAAAAAGGCAGTATTCAGACTAAGGCGTGCGTTCCAACGAGAAAAGGACCCTACTGCGCGTCTCGGGGTAATGCGTGATTATCGTGCGTCGCTGCGAGATTATACCAAAGCTGTACGTCGGGCGAAAATAGACAGTTGGAGGAAATTCGTTTCAGAACAGGGTAACTCGGAACCGTGGGGTTATGTTTATAAACGACAGGCAGGTAAACTCCGCGTCGAGAGGGTAATTAACACTCTCAATAGGGAAGGCGGGAAAACGATGAATGTACGCGACACGGCAAAAACCCTCCTCGATACGCATGTCCCGGACGACTGCGTGTCCGAAGACACCACGGAACAACGGGCATTGCGGAACACGTCCAGGAAAGCTCCCGAAACCGCGGATGCTCCTCCCTTCACGAAGGAAGAGGTCGAGCGTGTCATAGGCTCCCTAAAGAACGGAAAGGCCCCGGGGCCCGACCTCATCGAAGTGTGCGTTCTCAAGAGAGCCTTCTCTCTAATCCCTTCTCACTTCGTAGACCTCTTCAACGGGTGCCTCCACTGGGGCACTTTCCCCACCATCTGGAAGGAGGGCTCCCTAAGAGCTCTCCTTAAAGGTGTTGATAAGAACGCGGAAGACCCTAAGTCATATAGGCCCATATGTCTGCTCTCGGTAGTAGGAAAAGTTCTAGAGAGGCTACTAAAGCTACGCCTCAACGAAACATCCCTCGCGCCGGGAAAACTCTCAAACAAGCAATATGGCTTTGTCCCAGGACGCTCCACAGAAGACGCGATAGTCGAGATGCGCCGTATAGTATCGGAATCCCAACGAAGATACGTCGTAGCGCTACTGTTTGACATCTCAGGAGCCTTCGACAATGTCTGGTGGCCATTGGTCCTCAAGGCACTCCACGATAGGGACTGCCCAAGGAATATTTTCAACGCTATTAAGAACTACTTCGCGGACCGCAAGGTCAAAATTGCGCTAGGGGAACACGAGGTCTCCAAGCAGGCCTCGAGGGGATGCCCGCAAGGATCGGTCCTTGGTCCCTCCTGCTGGAACCTCATGTTTGACGAGCTGCTACGGAAACTCGAGGAATCCACGGATGTTAACGCGATCGCGTACGCGGACGACCTACTCGTTATCGTAGACGGGGACTCGAGGAAAGAATTAGAGGAAAAAGGGAATCGTGCGGTGACCACCATCACCGGATGGTGCTCAACGGCAAAACTCTCCATTTCGGAACGGAAAACGGAGGCTATCGTCCTGAAATCGGACTGGGTTAAAAGAAAACCCATCGGCAGGAGAGGAGGGCAACGCCCAGATAGGAAGCGGAAAGCGGCGAGGAAAACCGATTTAATGAGCAGGCCACCCACTATTAGGATAGGGAATAACAGTGTTAGGTTCAAGAACTCCGTCAGATACCTCGGGGTCCACTTTGATAAAGGACTAGGGGTCACGACACACTGTCGTTACCTTAACGACAAGGTCGGGCCACTATTCGCGAAGTTAGGCAGATTAGCAGCTAGGGAATGGGGGCTACGCCACTGTGCCCTTCGGGCGATTTATCGAGGTGTATTCACACCTACGGTCACGTACGCGGCAGCAGGATGGTCGGACCTCTGCACCGAGGGGGACCTTAGGAAGTTAAGCGCGACCCAGCGATCGGCCCTTATCTCGGTCACATCAGCGTACCGTACGGCGGCGACAGAATCCCTATGCGTAGTGGCGGCGGAGCCACCGATAGATCTCCAGCTGATGAAGCGTAGGCGACTATACGAAATCAGGAAGAACAGAACCGTAGAATCAGCGAACCGGCAACTGGAAGGCGCTAAAAGAATGCGAGCGGCGGCGAGACAGGTTGTAGATGAAGAAATTCTTAGGTGTTGGCAGTCAAGATGGGAGAATTCCACAAAAGGAAGGACCACGTACGGCTATTTCCCGGACATCAAGAAAAGGATGGGTGCCCGTTTCGTCTCTCCAAATCATTATACCACTCAGTTTCTTACAGGGCACGGAGCGTTCAAGGCCAAGTTAGCATCGATGAACGTCATCCCGGAAGCAACATGTGAATGCGGCGAGGAGGACACGGTTTCGCACCACGTCGCTGATTGTCCGGTCTTCGATCCCCAGAGGGTGGCTCTGGAAGAAATTCTCTGCGGAAAGAGTTGGTCGGAGGCAGCGAGACATCTTGTCTCATCGGCTGAGACCTACTCCCTCTTCGCGGAGTTCTGCAAGGAAACCCTCCTTATCAAGGGTTATTAGCTTTAGAGTCCTGGTCAGCCGAGGTTGTCGGAGCCTCGGTGATGGGGGCGGGTGCCTGTAATCATCTCAGGTTAGCCTACCCCCGAGCAGGATAGGGTCGGAGAGGCTCGTACGCATCTCCCTATTTTTTTTTTTTTTTTTTTTTTTTTTTTTTTTTCTTCTCTCACTCACCAAACTCCTTACCCGCAACCTGTTTTCCTTCCCAATCCCATCCCATCCTACGAGACGAGTGCCAAGGGTCGTGGTACTGTGAGTGGGCCTCCCCGTGGTTCCCCGTGGGCACGGCTGGCATCAACGTGGTGACTCGTTGCAACGAGGATGCTAGTCGTGGCTAAACCGCTCACCCTGCCCGCCGGCAGGAGTTTTGGGTTTTTCCGAATCCGGTTTCTTCGTAGGGGTGGCTGCTAGAAGTGGGTAGATCCGTAGCGTATGCCCTAACGGGCGAGGTAGCATAGGTGTAGGCATCTCTCGGATGCCCACCTTTACAATATACTGTCCGTGTTCGGGGCTCCATCAGATACCTCGGGGTCCACTTTGATAAAGGACTAGGGGTCACGACACACTGTCGTTACCTTAACGACAAGGTTGGGCCACTATTCGCGAAGCTAGGCAGATTAGCAGCTAGGGAATGGGGGCTGCGCCACTGTGCCCTTCGGGCGATTTATCGAGGTGTATTTACACCTACGGTCACGTACGCGGCAGCAGGATGGTCGGACCTCTGCACCGAGGGGGACCTTAGGAAGTTAAGCGCGACCCAGCGATCGGCCCTTATCTCGGTCACATCAGCGTACCGTACGGCGGCGACAGAATCCCTATGCGTAGTGGCGGCGGAGCCACCGATAGATCTCCAGCTGATGAAGCGTAGGCGACTATACGAAATCAGGAAGAACAGAACCGTAGAATCAGCGAACCGGCAACTGGAAGGCGCTAAAAGAATGCGAGCGGCGGCGAGACAGGTTGTAGATGAAGAAATTCTTAGGTGTTGGCAGTCAAGATGGGAGAATTCCACAAAAGGAAGGACCACGTACGGCTATTTCCCGGACATCAAGAAAAGGATGGGTGCCCGTTTCGTCTCTCCAAATCATTATACCACTCAGTTTCTTACAGGGCACGGAGCGTTCAAGGCCAAGTTAGCATCGATGAACGTCATCCCGGAAGCAACATGTGAATGCGGCGAGGAGGACACGGTTTCGCACCACGTCGCTGATTGTCCGGTCTTCGATCCCCAGAGGGTGGCTCTGGAAGAAATTCTCTGCGGAAAGAGTTGGTCGGAGGCAGCGAGACATCTTGTCTCATCGGCTGAGACCTACTCCCTCTTCGCGGAGTTCTGCAAGGAAACCCTCCTTATCAAGGGTTATTAGCTTTAGAGTCCTGGTCAGCCGAGGTTGTCGGAGCCTCGGTGATGGGGGCGGGTGCCTGTAATCATCTCAGGTTAGCCTACCCCCGAGCAGGATAGGGTCGGAGAGGCTCGTACGCATCTCCCTATTTTTTTTTTTTTTTTTTTTTTTTTTTTTTTTTTTTTCTCTCACTCACCAAACTCCTCACCCGCAACCTGTTATCCTTCCCAATCCCATCCCATCCTACGAGACGAGTGCCAAGGGTCGTGGTACTGTGAGTGGGCCTCCCCGTGGTTCCCCGTGGGCACGGCTGGCATCAACGTGGTGACTCGTTGCAACGAGGATGCTAGTCGTGGCTAAACCGCTCACCCTGCCCGCCGGCAGGAGTTTTGGGTTTTTCCGAATCCGGTTTCTTCGTAGGGGTGGCTGCTAGAGGTGGGTAGATCCGTAGCGTATGCCCTAACGGGCGAGGTAGCATAGGTGTAGGCATCTCTCGGATGCCCACCTTTACAATATACTGTCCGTGTTCGGGGCTCCATCAGATACCTCGGGGTCCACTTTGATAAAGGACTAGGGGTCACGACACACTGTCGTTACCTTAACGACAAGGTTGGGCCACTATTCGCGAAGCTAGGCAGATTAGCAGCTAGGGAATGGGGGCTGCGCCACTGTGCCCTTCGGGCGATTTATCGAGGTGTATTTACACCTACGGTCACGAACGCGGCAGCAGGATGGTCGGACCTCTGCACCGAAGGGGACCTTAGGAAGTTAAGCGCGACCCAGCGATCGGCCCTTATCTCGGTCACATCAGCATACCGTACGGTGGCGACAGAGTCCCTATGTGTAGTGGCGGCGGAGCCACCGATAGATCTCCAGCTGATGAAGCGTAGACGGTTATACGAAATCAGGAAGAACAGAACCGTAGAATCAGCGAACCGGGAACTGGAAGGCGCGAATAGAAAGCGAGCGGTAGCGAGCCAGGTAGTAGATGAAGAAATTCTTAGGTACTGGCAGTCAAGATGGGAGAATTCCACAAAAGGAAGGACCACGTACGACTATTTCCCGGACATCAAGAAAAGGATGGGTGCCCGTTTCGTCTCTCCTAATTATTACACTACTCAGTTCCTTACAGGGCACGGAGCGTTCAAGGCCAAACTGGCATCGATGAACATCATCCCGGAAGCAACATGCGAGTGCGGCGAGGAGGACACGGTTTCGCACCACGTCGCTGATTGTTCGGTCTTCGATTCCCAGAGAGTAGCTCTGGAAGAAATTCTCCGTGGAAAGAGTTGGTTGGAAGCAGCGAGACATCTTGTCTCATCGGCTGAGACCTACTCCCTCTTCGCGGAGTTCTGCAAGGAAACCCTCCTTATCAAGGGTTATTAGCTTTAGAGTCCTGGTCAGCCGAGGTTGTGGGGGCGAGTGCCTGTAATCATCTCAGGTTAGCCTACCCCCGAGCAGGACAGGGTCGGAGAGGCTCGTATGCATCTCCCTATTTTTTTTTTTTTTTTCTCATGCACCAAACTCCCTCCCGGCAACCTGTAATCCTTCCCAATCCCATCCCATCCTACGAGACGAGTGCCAAGGGTCGTGGTACTGTGAGTGGGCCTCCCCGTGATTCCCCGTGGGCATGGCTGGCATCAACGCGGTGACTCGTTGCTACGAGGATGCTAGTCGTGGCTAAACCGCTCACCCTGCCCGCCGGCAGGAGTTTTGGGTTTTTCCGAATCCGGTTTCTTCGTAGGGGTGGCTGCTAGAAGTAGGTAGATCCGTAGCGTATGCCCTAATGGGCGAGGTAGCATAGGTGTAGGCATCTCTCGAATGCACACCTTTACAATATACTGTTCGTGTTCGGGGATGAGGGTTGGTGCCTGTAATCTTCTCGGGTTCGCCCACTCTCGAACATGATAGGTTCGGAGATGCCCGTACGAAACTTCCTATTTTTCCTTTTTTTCTTCTTTTATTTCCTTCACCATCAAACTCTCACTAATAAACCTGCTATGCTTCCATTCCCATCCCATCATACGGAACGAGTGCCAAGATTCGTGTTACAGTACTCGGCATCCCGGACATTTCCCATGGACACAACCAGCATGATCGTGATGATGCATTGCTGCGAGTATGTTGGTGGCTAAACCGCTCATTCGGGCCCGCCGGCAGGAGTTTTGTGTTTTTCCGAGTCCGGTCACTTGGCCGTGGTAGTTGCTGCTAGTAGATAGCTTCGAAGCGCATGCCCGATTGGGCGAGGTAGCATAGGTGCAGGTACCCCACGGGTGCCCACCCTTACTATATAAGTAGCGTATGCCCTAATGGGCGAGGTAGCATAGGTGTAGGCACCCTTCAGGTGTCCACCTTACTCTATACTCTTACTATATACTGTCGTATTTGGAGATATTTTGACTAATCGAGGAAAAATTAAGCGATTATGTCAAGAAACAATGCGACAGACGGACGTTAAAATATTCCGACTAGTTGAGGGAAAGTTATGAGAGTGCCTCTCGATCCAATGCGACAGTCGGACTACGAAATATATCAAGCGACTACTCAAGGGTAATTTATGCGAGTGACTTGTGAACCAATGCGACTTTGGGACTTGGGAATATAACAACTAGTCGAAAGAAAGTTTTCCGAGTACCTCTCGACATATTCTGCCGTTAGACCTAGAAATATTCTGACTGCTCGATGGAAAGTAATCAGGGAGCATCTAAATTCAATACGACAGTCGAACATAGAAACATTTCGACTGGTCTTGGAAATGTTATTAGAACCACGAATCAATGCGATTATCGCACTTAGCAATATTCATTCTGCACTGGGAATGTTATGCGCGTGCCTCTCGAACCAATGCAAATGTCAGACATAGTTATGTTCCGACTGGTCGTGGAAAAGATATGAGTGTGCACCTCAATCCAATGAGGTTGACGGACTTATCAATATTCCGTCTAGTCGAAGTGAGGTCATGTGAGTACCTAAAGGAACAATGCAACTGTCAAACTTGGAAATATTCCGACCAGTCGAGGGAAAGTTATGCGAGTATATCAAGAAACAATGCGACTGACGGAAGCAGAAATATACCGACTATTTGAGAGAAAGATATGCGAGTTACTTGTGAACAAATGCGACATTGGGACGTGGAAACATTCCGACATGTCGACGGAAAAATATGCGAGTGCCGTTCGAACTAATGTAATTGTAGGACCTATATATACTCCGACTACTCGATGCAAAGTTATGGGCCTGACTTGTGAACTAATGTGACTGTTGGACCAGGAAAAATTGAGACTAAGCGTGGGAATGTTCTGCTGGTGTTACTCGAACAAATTCAAACGTTGTTTCTAGTAATATTCCGACTACTCGAGGAAAGTTATGAGAGTGCCTCTCGAATCAATGCAACTCGAAATAATGCGTCTGTCAGACTTGGAAATATACCGACGA
Source organism: Vespa velutina (assembly GCF_912470025.1). Lineage (NCBI taxonomy): Eukaryota > Metazoa > Arthropoda > Insecta > Hymenoptera > Vespidae > Vespa > Vespa velutina. The sequence goes on along the minus strand of NC_062198.1, from coordinate 97,573 downwards.
TTGGAGGGGAAGTTAAACGAGTATCTAGTGAACCAATGCAACTTTGGTACTTGGAAATATTCCGACTTGTCGGGGGAAAGATATGCGTGTTTATATCGAAATAATGCGACTTTAGGACCCAGATATATTCCCACTAATCGAGGGAAAATTATGCAAATGATTTGTAAACCAATGCATGTTTCGAACTTGGAAATATACCGACTAGACGAGAGAAAGTAATACGAGTAACTTGTGAATCAATGCGACTGTTTGATGTTGAAATATCCCGACTAGTCGAAGGAAAGTTATACTAGGGATTTGTGAAATAATGCGACAGACGGGGTTTTAAATTTTCTGGCTAGTCGAGTGAAAGTTATGAAAGTTACATGTGGACCAGTGCGATTCACGGCCTAGGAAATATTCTGACTATTCGTGAGAAAGTTATACGAAGGACTCTGCAACCAATGCGGCTATCAGACTTGAAAATATCCCAACTAGTGGAGGGAATGATATGCGAGTGTCTCTATAAACAATGCCACTGTCGTAATTGGAAATATTTCGAATAGTTAAGAGAAAGTTATGCGAGTGATTTGTGAAAGAGTGTGACTGTCAGACCTAGAAATATTCCGACAATATGTGGGAATGATTGTGCCGCTCGAAACAAATTGTCAGATTTAGATATGTTCCGTCTAGCCAAGGAAAAGTTATACGAGTGACTTGTGAAACAATGCGACAGTCGAACTTGGAAATATTCTGGCATGTAGAGGGAAAATTATCGGAATGCCTTGTGAACCGATGCGACTATTGGTCTTGGAAATATTGCAAAATGAGGAGTAAAATTTTATGGGAGTGCCACACGAACCAATGCAACTGTCGGACATAGAAACATTCCGACTAGTCGGGAGAAAGTTATGCGAGTACTTCTCTAACCAATGCGAATATCGGACTTAGCAATATTTTTTCGATTAGAGGGTAAGTAATGCGAGTACCTCTCGAACCAATGTGACTGCAGGGCATAGATATATTCCGACTGGTCGAGGAAAAGATATGAGAGTGCACCTTGAACAAATGTGATAGTCAGACTTATCAATATTCTGTTTAGTCGGCGTAAGGATAAGTGAGTTACTTGTGAAACAATGTGACTGTCGGACTTGGAAATACTCCAACTATTCATAGGAATGTCATGCGAGGGCTTCTCCGTCCAATCCGACTGTCGGACCTAGAAATATTCCGACTATATGTGGGAATGTTATGAGATTGCCCCTCAAACCAATGCGATTGTCGAACTTAGAAATATTCCAACTAGTCGAATCTGTCGATCTTATGTGGCTGTCAGTCTTGTAAATATTCCAACTAGTGGAGAGAATGTAAAGCGAGTGCCCCTAGAATCATTGCGGCTGTCGGACTTGGAAATATTTTGTGTAGTCGAGGGAAAGTTATGCAGGTGCTTCTCGGACCAATGCGACTGTCGGACAATGAATTATCTCGACAAGGAAAGAGAAAGCTATGAGAGTGACTTGTGAAACTATTGGTCTGTCGGGCTCGGAAATAAACCGACGAGCCGAGGGTAAATTGTGCGAGTGCCTCTCGGAACAATGCAACTGTCGGTCATGGAAATATTTAGATTAGTGATGTGAAAATTATGCGAGTCCCTTTCAAAACAAGGCGAATGTCTGCCTTCGAAGTATTCCGACTAGTCGAAAAGGAGTTATGCGAATGACTTCCGAGACAATGCGTCTGTCGGACTTGCTAATATTTCGACGAGTCGAGAAAATGTTATCGGAATGCCTCTCGAACCGATGCGGCAGTCGTACTTGTTTATATTCCATCAAGTTGGGTGAAATATATTCTAATGCCACTCGAAACAAAATGGCTATTGATCTTGGTAAAACTGCGACTAGTTGAAGAAAATTTTGCGGGCGATTTGTGAACCATTGCGACTGTCAGTCTTGGAAATTTTCCGAATAGTCGAAAGAAATTTGTGCGATTGTCTCCCGAAACAATGCGTCTGTCGGAATGAAAATATTCCAAATATTCGTGGGATAATTATACAATTGGCTTGTGAATCAATCGAACGGTCGAACTTGGAAATATTCCGGCTAGTCGCCAGAAATTTATGCTAGTTCTACTCGAACCTAAGCAAATGTTGGAGTTCGAATTATCACGCCTAATTGATAGATAGTTATGCGAGTGCCTTTCAAAACAATGCAATTATCGGACTTGGAAATATTCGGAATAGTCGAGGGAAAGTTATGCAACTGACACTGGAACCAATGTGACTGTCGGTTTGGAATATAATCCGTCCTCTCGAGGGAAAATTAGGCGAGTGACTCTTGGACTTATAAGACAGGCGGACATGTAAATATTTCGACTAGTGGATATTTAGTTATGCGTGTTCGTCTCTATCTAATGCGACTCTAAGACTAAGGAATATTCTGATTATTCGAGCGAAAATTATGCGTTTGTCACTTCGTCCTTTATGATTGCAGAACTTGGAAATATCTCGCCTAATACATGTTAGCGATGCGAATGACTCTCGAAAGAATGTGGCGGTCGGGATAGTAAATATTCCTACTAGTCGAGGGAAATTTGTACGAGTGACTGTGGAACCAATGCGGTAGCCGGTCTTGAAACTATTCTGCATAGACGATGGAAAATTATGCAAGTGCCTATCGATCCAATGTGATTGTCAGACTGGGAAAAATTCCGGCTAGTCGAGTGAAAGTTATGAGAGTGCCACTAGAATCAGTACGACTGTCGCGCTCAGATATATTCCGTCTAGTCGAGGGAAATTTTGCGAAAAACTTGTTAATCACTGCGATTATAGAATTTGGAAATAACCTAAAATTCGAAGGATAGTTAAGCGAACGCCTCTAGGACCAAAGCGGCTGTCGGACTTGGAAATATTCCAACTGATTGATAGAAAGTTATGCGACTGCCTCTAGGACCAATACGACTATCGGACTGGGAAATATTATGACTAATCGATGGAAACTAATTAGAGTGCCATTTAAACTAAGGCGACTGTCGGATTTGAAAGCTTCCTGCTATTCGAGGAAGTGTTATACGATTCGCTTGAGAACCAAATCCATTGTCCTACTTGGTAATAATTCAACTGTTCGAGGAAATGTTATGCGAGTGTCTCTCGAATCAATGCTTCAATCGGACTTGGAAATATACCGACTAGTCAGGTGAAAGTTTTGCGATAGGCACTCGATACAAAGCGACTGCCAGTCTGGGTAATACTCCGACTAGTCGAACGAAAGTTATGCGAGACAATTGTGAACCTTTGCGACTGTCGAGCTTGAAAATATTCCAACTACTCGAAAGATTGTATTGCCTCACAAATCAATACGACGGTCTAAGTTGAAATAATCCCGACTAGTGGAAGGAAACTAATGCGAGTGCCTCTCGAACCAATGCGACTGTCGGAATTGGAAATATTTCGAGTAGGCGAGGGAAAGTTATGCGAGTCCCTCTCGAACCAATGCTGCTAATGGTCTTTGAAATATTACAACTGGTACTGGGAAATTTATGCGAGTGATTCTTGAACCAATGCGACTCTCTGACTTGGTAATATTCCGACAAGTTGACAGGAAGTCATGCGAGTGACACTCGACCCAATGCGACTGTCGGTTTTGGAAATAACCCGACTAGTCGGGGGAAAGCTATTCAACTGTCTCTCGAAACAATGCCGCTGACGGAATTAGAAATAATTCACCTAGACGAGGCAGATATTTCCAAGTGCATCTCGAAACAATACAGCAGTCAGACTTGGAAATATTCCAACTAGTAGATGGTAATAAATTCGATTGCCTCTGAAACCAGTACGATTGTCGGACTTGGAAATATTTCCACTAGACGAAGGATAATTATGCGAGTGACTTGTGAACCAAAGCGATTAAAAGATCCGGAAATATTCCGACTAGCCGAGGGAAAGTTATACCAGTACTTCTCGAAAAAATGCGTATGTCGGACGTCGAAATTTACACACTAGTCGAGTGAAAGTCATGCAAGTGATACTAGACCCTATACAACTGTCGAACTTGGAAATAATCAGACTAGTCGAGAGAAAGTTTTGCGAGTGCTTCACGAACGAATGAGACTGTCAGACTTGGAAATATCACGTCTAGTCGATGGAGAGGTATTCGAGTATTTCTCTATCCAATCCGACTGTCGGAGTTAAAAATGTACAGACTAGCCCTACGAAAGGTGTGCGAGTACTTCTCGCAACGATGCGACAGTTAGTACTGGAAATATTGCGACTAATCTAGTGTAAGTTTTGCGAGTGTTTTTCAGACCAATGCGACTGTCGGACGCGAGACTTTGTGATTAGAGTGACAGTTGGGTGATTGCCTATCCAACTAATGCAACAATCCGACTTAGAAGTATTCTGATTAGTCGTGGAAAAGAGAAGAGAATGCCTCTAAAAAAAAGAGACTGCCGGACCTAGATATATTCCACTAATCGAGAGAAGGTAATGTGAGTGTCTGACGAACCACTGTGACTGTCAGCTTGTATATATTCCGATTAGACGAGGGAAAGTTATGCGAGGGCCTCACGTACCAATGCGACTGACTGTTTTGAAATATTCCGACAAGTAGAGGGAAATTATGCGAGTGCAACTCAGACCAATACGAATGTGGAATATGGAAATATTTCGACTAGTCCAGGTAAAGATGTGCAATACCTATCGAAACAATGCGACTGTCTGACTTGGAAATATTCTAACTAATCGATGGAAAGTTATGCGAGTACTCAAAACAATGTAACTGTCACTCGTAGATGTATTACGACTACTCGTGGAATAGTTACTCGAGTGTGTCCCGAACCAATGCGACTGTAAGACCTTCAATTTTAGTGACTAGTCAAGGCAGAGTTGTGAGAGCGGACCTCGAACCAATGCGACTGTCGGATTTTTAAACATTCTGACTAGTCTATAGAAAGTTATTTGAATGCCTTTCATAACAATGCGCCTATCGGACCTAGATATATTCCAACTAGCCGGGCGAATGTTATGAATGTGCCTCTCGTATCAATGCGACTGACGGAATTAGAAATCTTTTGACTAGTCAATGGATGGTTATGGGGGTGCTTCTCGAACCAATTATTCTGTCGGATTCGGAACCTTCCAACTAGTCGAATGAAATTTGTGCGAGTGCTATTTCAACCAAAGCGACTGTCGGAATTGGTATATTCCGACTAATCGTGAGAGAGTTATGCAAGTTCCACTCAGAACAATGCGACTGTCGGACCTAGTAATATTCCGACTAGTCCAGGGAAAGTTATGGTAGTGCTTCTCAAACCATTGCGGTGATCGGACCAAGAAATATTCGGTGCAGTCGAGGGAAAGATATGTGAGTGACTTATGAATTAATGCGATTTTCGGACATGGTAACATTCCGACTAGTCAAGGAAAAGTTATGCGAGTGCCCCTCGTACTAATGCTACTGTAGTAATTGGGATCATTCCGACTATTCGAAAGAATGTTTTACGAGTACCTCTCGAACAAACTCAACTCTCAGACTTAGAAATATTCCGAATCCGCGAGGAAATGTTATATGCGTGTTTCTCAAACCAATGCTACTGTCGGATCTAGAAATATTCTGACTAGAAGAAGCAAAGTTATGTGAGTTACACTCGAATCAATGCGATTGTCGAACTTGTAAATATTCCGTCTTGTCAGGGGAAAGTTATGCAAATGCCTTGTGAACCAGTGAGACTGTTGGACTTAGCAATATTCATTTTAGTCGATGGAAAGTTATGCGAGTGCACCTCGAACCAGTGCGACAGCTGGACCTAGAAATATTCCGACTAGTCGTGGAAAAGTTGTGAAAGTGTACAAAGAACCAATGCGTTTGCCGTAATTATCAATATTTCGACTAGTCGAAGAAAGGTTATGTAAGTGACGTGTGTACCAATGAGAGTGTCGAACTTGGAAATATACCGACTAATCTAGGGAATTTTTGGGAATTCCTCTCGAACTATTGCGATTGTTGGTCAAAGAAATATTCCATCTAATCGAAGAAAGTTATGCGAGTGACTTGTGAACCAAATTCTACTGTCGGATTTGGAAATATTCCGACTTGTCGAGGGAAAGTTATGCGAATGCATTGTGAATTAATGCGACTAATGATCTTGGAACTTTTTCAAATAATTAAGCAGTATTTGTGCGAGTGCCTTTCGAACCAATGCGACTGTCAGACTTAGCAATATTCATTTCTGTCGAGGGAAAGTAAGCGAGTGCATCTCAAACCAATGCGACTGCTGGATCTAGAAATATTCCGACTAGTAGTGGTAAAGTTATGAGAATGCGTTTTGAACCAAAGCGATTGCCGGAATGGTTAATATTCCGTCTTGTCGAAGTAAGGTTATGTGAGCGACTTGTAAACCAATGATACCTTCTGACTTAGAAATATTCCGTCTAGTGGAGGGATAGTTATGAGAATGATACTCGAAACAATTCTACTTTTGGTCCTAGAAATATTTCAACTAGACGAAAAAAGATATGCGAGTGACTTGTGTACAAATAAGATTGTCGGATTGGAGATTCTCCTATTTTTCTGATTCCTGTTACTTAAAATATTTTTACTGTAGTATTTGATCCATCTATCTTGGTTATGTTCTTTACGCCCTCTAACCAGAAGTACATTTACCAAGTACGTTGATCACATGTACTTCTTCTCTTTTTTACGTTACTTATTCACCTTACTTACATTCACTTTACTTAAAGTATAAATAACAAAATATCTATTACACGTTCTTTCTTTTCATTCTAAGTCCCTTGACTTAAACTACTTCTACTAAAGGACTTTAGTTATGTTCTTTCCTCCTTTTTCTAAGTCCTCTTATCTAAAGCACTTTTAAAGTACCTAGGTTGTATGCTCTTTCCTTTCCAAGTATCCTCCCTTAAAGAACTTTACTAAAGTGTTTTTGATTGATTATATTTTTCCCCTTTCAAGTCCTGTCACTCTAAGTACAATTACTAAAGAATCTAGAATGTGCATTATCTCTAACCTTCCCAAAATCTTTTCATGTAATGTATTTCCACCAAAGTACTTAATCATATTTTTCCTCTATTCCTTCCAAGTCGTCTCATATAAAGTACTATTACAATAACTCTTGGTTTATTTTTCCCTCTCTTCTCATCCAACCTATTTTACCTAAAGTAATTTCGCTGAAGTACCTTGACTATATGCTCTTTCTTTAATTTTTATGTCCATCTACTCACAGTAGTTTTGCCAAAGTACTTGATGGCAAGATCATTCTTTCCCTTCTAAGTCCTTTTACTCGAGGTACTTCTACTAATGTACTTGATTATATGTTCTGTTGCTTCCAGGTCATTTTACCCTAAGTACTTAAGCTAAAAACTTTCACATATCCCTTCCTCTCTCAAAATGCTCTTTTACTTAATGTCATACTATAAGATCCTTGATCATATATTCTCTCTTTTCCTCCTGAGTCCCTTTACTTAAAGTACTTTTATGAAAGAAGTTTGATCTTATTTATTCTTCTTCCCTCTAAGTCTTCTTACATAAAGTGCCCTTGTTAGAGTACCTTCATTGCATGTTCCTTCTCTACTCCCCTAAGTACTTAACATAAATTGTCTTAATAGAGCACTTTAAGTTCCATGATGGTAGCCTGTGCAGAAAAATATTCCGGAGGTAAACTAGCTTCCCGTTTGGATCTCCGGGTGGAGGCTTTCCCAGTGGCGGTTATCGTGGTGAGGAGTAGCTCGAGTATAGCGTCGCTGAATACAACTAGCGCGACCGCGAAAGTGTGGAGTGGATGCATTTCCGGCGTAGGGCAGCGTAGGAACGCAGAAATACGACGGGCCTGTGCGTGAACTTCGCCCAAGGCCGCTCAACAAGCGAGCCCTGCTGCGTTCCTGCACCCGCTCAATCCGGGCTGCATAAGGTGACCGTCATTCTTCGAGAGGCTATAGCAGTTTTAGAAAGGTGCGATAGGAGTTTACTGAAGGCAACTTCTATGTCCGTTCAAACAAATGCCGCTGACGGTATATCAGCCGCGATTAATTTAGGGGAAAAAGCACACGTACAGACACGATAAGTCCTTCTAGTTCGAATAATAGACTTGTCGAACAGAATCCAGGGTGCGAATCGATAATAACGCGACCGCGAACTTGATGGTACGTCCGCATGCTTACCGTGAAGAACTCCCAGGAAACGGAATTGACGTCCCCAATCCCTACAAATAGCAACTACCCCCGCGACAACAGCGACAAAGTAACGCACAAAAAAGTCCCTATACCTCCGATAATAAAGCAAGACGCCATGCATAACAAAGCGGATACTTCCCGGGAACTATACAAAACAATCCTAGAAATAGGCTACGCCCCATCTGCAACTTTCGAAGCGGACAACACTCCTGAAACCACCAAGACGTGGATCATCAACCCAAGGCACCGCTGGTCTCTTTCGCTGAACCCAGCGCATCCACCTGAGGTAACGAAATGAATTTGACTATGGCCCCTCCCTCACGTAAATCGTGTGATCTCAAAAATTCATTTATAGCAGCTAAATATGAGGCATTCTATAGCGATAACGGGCAATGTGCACGAACTGATCAGACAAAAGCGCTTGGACGTGCAACTTCTACATGAGCCGTACGTTTAAGTGCAAGGGACAGGGTTTGAGATAATATGATTAGGCAACGGGATAAGAATTGTTGCTATTCGTGATGAAAGATCCTGGCCTGCGGTCGCGACGACCAACCCAAATATCACGGTGCAATTTATCTCGTAGCTCAGCACTCCGCTCTGTGTTTGTGCAGAAGTGCAAGCACCCGGCTCCTTCTTTTACTTCGTCTCGGACGACTTTCAGCACAGCGACAAAATAGAGTTGCACCTTAGGCACTTGATATCAGTTCTTCGTGCCCAAAGGGGAAAGAGAGTAACATTATCATTGGACGCCAACGCACGATCATTACTCTGGCACCTTCACAGCGCAGACGAAAGAGGCTCGAAGATAGATGTCTTCATCTGGGCAAACGGGCTAAAAGTTATTAACGACGTAAAGCTGCCACTTACATTTTGGACCACTAGAGGCTCCTCATACATCGACGTAACCCTCTGTCGTATTCCATGACTCGACTTATTGGCCAATGGAATGAACAGGCTGGACGTTCCGTTCAATAGACATCGCGATTCATTCCCTGAAGTCCGAGTCGGGTCAGCGGGCGGATCTCGGGGCTTCCTTTCTCTCACCGTGGCAAGGCTAGAGGGAAGCAGTTTATGATCGGCTTCAGAAGTAGAGACAAGAGCCAACATGATCACTAGTGTTCTACAAACCGCTTGCTCTGAATCTATGCATCGGAAAAAGGCTCAACGGAAGTTCAACCCATAGTGGACATCAGCGCTAACGTACTAGAAGAACGGGGTAGATAAGTTGAGACACGCGTTCCAGCGAGAAAATGAATATCAGGCATTACTCGGGTAAATGCACGAGTATCGTTCTACGCTACGGGCATACAACAAAGAAGAACGACTAATCAAATTAGTTAGTTGGATGAAATACGTTAAGGAACAGGGCAACACGGAACCTTGGGGGTACTCTTACAAACAACAGGCGGGCAAACTAAGTGCCAAAAGAGTAATTAATGCTTTCAAACGAGACGGAGAGAAGAAAACGAACATCCAAGAGACGGCTAGAGTCCTTCTCAATACGCATGTCCCGGTTGACAGTGTATCCGAAGACACACCAGAACAGCGAGCTATCCGGAATCCCTCAGGATGCGTTCTCGAAACGGCGGATGCCCCTCTCTTTACAGAGGAAGAGGTCGCGTCGGTCATAAGCCCCCTTAAAAACGGCAAAGCCCCGGAGCCAGATCATATCGAAGTGTGTGTGCTCAAAATAGCATTCGCTGTCATCCCATCCCAATTCGTAGACCTTTTCAACGAATGCCTTCAATGAGGTATCTTACCGTATATTTGGAAAGACGGCTCCTTAAGAGCACTCCTGAAAGTCGCCAACAAAGACAGGGAAGTCCTGCCGACCGATATACCTTCTCTCCGTTATAGGGAAAGTTATGGAAATGCTACTGAAGCTGCTCCTCACCGAATCCTTCATTGCGCCGGGAAAAATAACGGACAAACAGTTTGGGTTTGTCCAGGGAAGTTCCACAGAAGACGCATTCGTAGAGATGTGTCGAATCGTTTCTGCCTCATCACGGATATATGTCATTACGTTGTTATTCGACATCTCAGGAGCCTTCAACAACGTTTGGTGGCCTCTAGTTCTCAAGGCATTCCAAGATCACGACTGCCCGAGGAACGCCTTTAAAGTGATGACAAACTACTTCGCGGAACGTTATATCAAAATCGCCCTGGGAGAACATTAGGTTTCAAAGCAGGCCTCGAGAGGATGTCTACAAGAATCGGTCCTCGGCCCCTTCTGCTGGAAACTCATGTTCGATCATCTCCTCAGAATCATGGAGGAATCCTCGGATGTCAACGCTATCGCGAACGCGGGCGACCTACTCGTCATTGTAGATAGGGATTCCAGGAAGGAATTTGTGGAGAAAGGATATCGCTTGGTGAAAGTATCACCGGATTGTGCTCGACGGAAGCTATCAATCTCCGAAAGAAACACGGAGTTTATCGTCCTAAAAAGCGACTGGGTTAAGAGGAAACTCATTGGTAAACGGGGAGGACAACGTCCAGATAAGAAGCGGAAACGGCGAAAAAGTCCGACTTAGCCAGTAGACCACCCACCATTAACATAGGGAGCAATAGTGTTAAGTTTAGAAATTCCGTTACATACTTCGGGGTATACTTTGACAAAAGGCTGGGAGTCTCGACACACTGCCTTTACCTTAACGACAAAGTCTGTCCGTTGTCCGCGAATCTAGGTAGATTAACAGCTAGGGAATGGGAGGTCAGCCATAGTGCTTTCCGGGCGATTTATTGAGGCGTACTTATCCCTACGGTCATGTATGCGGCAGCAGGATGGTCGGATCTATGCACCGAAGGGGACCTCAAAAAGTTAAGCGCGACCCAGCGATCGGTCTTCATCTCGGTAAAACCGGCGTACCGCACATCCGCGAGGAAATCCCTCTGTGTCGTAGCGGTGGAGTCACCGATTGATCTCCAGTTAGTTATGCGTAGAAGACTGTACAGTATTAGGAAAAATAGGAGCACCGAAATAGCGACTCGGAAACTGGAACATACGAAGAATAATCGTGCGATAGTAAGGCATGTTGACGAAGAAATTTTCAGGGATTGGCAGTCCAGATGGGAGAACTCCTCAAAGGAAAGTACAATGCACGCTTATTTCCCAATCATCAAGGAAAGAATGAGTGCCCGTTTCATCTGTCCTAACCACCTCACATCTCAGTTTCTCACAGGCCATGGAGTTTTCAATGCCAAGCTGAATTCGCTGAATATCATCCCGGAAGGAACATGTAAGGAATTTTGGTTTCTTCCGAATGCGGGCTCTTCGTAGTGATGGCTGCTGTCTGTAGGAAGTTCCGTAGCGTATGCCCTAATGGGCGAGGTAGCATGGTTGCAGGCACCCTTCTTGTGACCACCATTACAATATACCCTTACTATGTACCTCGGTCGTGCCGGCTCCCCTAGCTCCATCGAACATGGGTGGATAGACCCTGGTGTTAGGAACAAGGAGCATCGAAATGTCACTATCCCTATGGGTTTTGTATACACGGCCGACGGAGATCGACAAAACTCCTTTCGAGATTTTCGCGGCACGATCAGTATGTCAGATAGATTAACGTCCACGCGCGTTTTTCTATTAAATGCTGACGGGCTACAGTCAGAACATCGCTAGTTCGAGCGACGGGGCATACCTCCATGCGGTTCACCGTGGGCATGTTCCTTATGGAACATCCCGAAATTGTCCTCCCGATTTGTCCTCTGGGTCCAGGAATTTTTCCAGGTCCTGCACAGAAAGCGTGGTCTCTCACCCAGGGTGTTAATAAGCACCCAGCATCAGCTACGAAAATACCATTCGAATGTCAAGAGGGACTAAGAGTACGATATTTTGCTGCGTATGCCTGAATAGGCTAGGAAGTATAGGTTAGGCACCTTCGGGTGCTTACCTTCACAATATACCCTTACAATATACAGTCGGCTTTGGAGACATTCCGACTATTCGAGGGAAAATTATGCGAGTATATCAAGGAACAATGCGACTGACGGACCTAGAAATATTCCGAATAGTTGAGGTAAAATTATGAGAGTGCCTCTCGATCCAATGCGACCATCGGACTAGTAAATATATCGACTAGTCGAGGGAAAGTTACGCGAGTGGCTTGTGAACTAATGCGACTTTGGGACTTGGAAATATATCAACTAGTCGAGGGAATGATATGCGAGTGCCTCTCTTTCCAATTCGACTGTAATAATTGTAATTATTCGGACTAGTTGAAAGAAAGTTTTACGAGAACCTCTCGAACTCATTCTACCGTTAGACTTAGAATATTCTGATTCCTCGGTGGAAAGTAATGAGGGTGCCTCTAGAATCAATGGGTAAGTCGCACATAGAAACATTTCGACTAGTCTTGGAAATGTTACGAGAATGCACCTCGGAACTATGCAATTGGCGAACTTATCAATATTCATTCTGGTCTAGATAAAGTTATGCAAGTGCCTGTCGAACCAATGCGAATGTCGGACATAGTTTTGTTCCGACAGATCGTGAAGAAGATATGAGAATGCACCTCGATCCAATGCGACTGTCGGACCTAGATATATTCCAACTAGTCGAAGGAAAGTTATGCGGATGACTTGTGAACCAATACGTGTTTCGTACTTGGAATTATTCCGATTAGACGACAGAAAGTAATACAAATAACTTGTGAACCAATGCGACTCTTTGATGTTGAAATATCCCGACTAGTCGAAGGAAAGTTATACTAGGGATTTGTGAAATAATGCGGCTGACGGATTTTTAAATTTTCCGACTAGTCGATGGAAAGTTATGCAAGTAACTTGTGGATCAGTACAATTGATGAACTAGGAAATATTCCGACTATTCGTGGGAAAATTATACGGTTCACTCTGCAACCAATGCGACTGTCAGATTTGAAGATATCCCAACTAGTGGAGTAGATGATATGCAAGTGCCTCTAGAAGCAATGCGACTGTGGTACTTGGAAATATTCCGACAAAATGTGAGAATGTTTGTGCCGCTCGAAACAAATTGTCAGATTTAGATATGTTCCGTCTAGCCAAGGAAAAGTTATATGAGTGACTTGTGAAACAATGCGACAGTCGAACTTGGAAATATTCTGGCATGTATAGGGAAAATTATGGGAATGCCTTGTGAACCGATGCGACTATAGGTCTTGGAAATATTGCAAAATGAGGAGAAAAATTTTATGCGAGTATCACACGAACCAATGCAACTGTCGGACATAGAAACATTCCGACTAGTCGGGAGAAAGTTATGCGAGTACTTCTCTAACCAATGCGAATATCGGACTTAGCAATATTTTTTCGATTAGAGGGTAAGTAATGCGAGTACCTCTCGAACCAATGCTACTGCAGGGCATAGATATATTCCGACTGGTCGAGGAAATGATATGAGAGTGCACTTTGAACAAATGTGATAGTCGGATTTATCAATATTCAGTTTAGCCGGCGTAAGGTTAAGTGAGTTACTTGTGAACCAATGTGAACATTGGATTTGGAAATATTCCAACTATTCATAGGAATGTTATGCGAGCGCTTCTCGATCCAATGCGACTGTTGGCCCTAGAAATATTCCGACTCGTTGAGGGAGAGTTATGCCTGTAACATTCGAAACAATGCAACAGTCGGTCCTAAAATTATTACGACTAGACGAGGAAAGTTAGGCGAGTGACATGTAGACCAATGAGACTATCGGACTTGGAAATATTCCGACTAGTCGATAGAACATTATTCGAGTGACCCATGAACTAATGACACTCTCGGATATAGACATGTACCGACTAGACGAGGAAAAGTTATGCAAGGACCTCCCGAAGCAATCCGCCTGTCGGAACTAGAAATATACGGACAAGACGAGGAAAAGTTATGCGAATTCCTCTCAAACCAATGCAACTTTGGAACTAGAAATGTTCCGACTAGTCGACGGAATGTTGTGCGAGTTCTTCACGAGCAAATGCGACTGTTGGTCTTGGAAATATTCCGACCAGTCGAGGGAAAGTTACACGAGTGACTCTCTATTCAATGCGGCTGTCAGACTTTGAAATATTCCGACAATTCGATGAAAATTATGGGATTGCCACTCAGAACAAAGAGACTGTCTGACTCGGAAAAATTCCGACTTGTCGAGGAAAAGTTTTGCAAATGATTTGTGAGCCTATACGAATTTCGTGCTAGAAAATGTTCCCACAAGTCGAGGATAATTTATGCAACTGCCTCTCGTTCCAATGCTGTAGTCGGGCTTGGAAATATTCCAACAGAACTTAGGAAGTGATGCGTGTGCCTCTCGAACCAATGCGACTGTCAGTTATGGACTTGCCGTCGTGCCGGCTCTCCTAACATCATCGAATATGGGTGGATAATCTCTGGTGTTAGGAACAAAGAGCATCGTAATACCACTACTCCTGTGAGTTTTGGAAAAACGGCCCACGGCAGACTGACCGAACTCCTTTCGAGGTCTTCGGGACATGATCAGTATGTGAGGTAGATTAGCGTCCACGCGCGCCCTTTTATTAAATGCTGACGGGCTACAGCCGGGACGTCGCTAGGCCGAGCGACGGGGCATACCTCCACGCGGTTCCCCGTGGGCATGTACCGCAACGTACATCTCGGAGGAGCGCATCTCGTGCCAATGCAGTTGTCGTACTGAGAAGTATTCTTCCTACCCGAGGGAAACTTATGATAGTGCCACTCAATCTGAAACGACTATCGGATTTGGAATATTTCCTTCTATTCCAGGAAGAGTTATGCGATTGACTTGTGAACCAATGCGACTGTTGGACTTGGTAATATTTAGACTGGACGAGGAAATGTTATGCGAGTGCCTCTCGAACCAGTGCGACTGTCGGACTTATATATATTCCTACTAGTCGAGTGAAAGTTAAGCGAAAAACTTGTCAACCAATTTGACTGCCTGGCATGAAAATATCTCTTCTAGAAGAGGGTGAGTTATGCGAATTACTTGTGAAGCATTGCGACTGTTTTGCTTAGAAATATTCGGACTAGTCGAGAATAAAGTTATTCGAGTGGTTCTCGAGCAAATGCAGATTTCGATCTCGTAAATATTCCGTCTGCTCGAGGAAAAGTTATGCGAGTGCCACACGGCCTAATACGACTGTAGGACATGGAACTATTCTGACTAGTCATTGGATAGTTATGCGAGTACCTCTCGAACTAAGACGGTTGTAGTACTAGGAAATGTTCCGATTAGTCTAGAGAAAATAATGCGAGTGACTCTCGACCCTTTGCAGCTGTCGGACCTGAAAATAACCGGACGAGTCAAAGGAAATCTATGCGCGTGCCTCTCGATTCAATGCTGCTTTCTGACTTGGAAGTATTCCGACTAGTCGAGTGAATGGTATGCGAATGACACTCGAACCAACACGGCTATCAGAATTGAAAATATTCCGCCTAGGCGATAGTAAATTATGCGAAAGACTTTCGAATCATTACGACTGCTGGATTTGGAAATTTCCGCCCAATTGAGGGAAAGTTTTGCGAGAACCGCTTGAAACAATGCGGCTGTGGGATTTGAAAATATTCCGACAAGACGGGGGAAAATTATGCGTGAGGCATCTGAACCAATGCGACTGTCGGAATTGGATATATTCCGAGTAGTCGAAGGAGAGTTATGGTAGTGCCTACCGAACCAATGCGTCTGACGGACTAGGCACTATACCGCCTATTCTAAGGAAAGTAATTCGAGTGACTTGAAAACCAATACGATTGTCGGGCTTGGACATATTCCTTCTTGTCGAGGGTAAGTTATGACAGTACCTCTCGATACAATGCGGCAGGCGGACTTACAAATGTTCCGACTAGTGGAGTGAACGTTATACAAGTGACTCTGGAACTAATGCGGGTGTCAGAATTGGAAATATTCCGATTAGTCAAGGAAAAGTTATACGAATACCTCTTAAACCATTGCGACTGTCGGACTTGGAAATATTCCTACTATTCGAAGGAAAAATGTGCGATTTCCTCCTAAAATATTGCATCCGACCGACCTGAATATATTCCAACTAGTCAAGGAAAAGTTATAGGAGTGCCTCTTGAACCAATGCCAATGTCAGATCGAGAATTATTACGACTAGCAGAGGGAATGTTATGCGAGTGCCTCTCGATAAAATGCGGCTGTCAGAAATGGAAATATTCCAACTAGTGGAGGGAATGATATGCGAGTGCATCTCGAACCAACTCGACTGTCGATCTGGGAAATATTCCGACTACTCGAGAGACAGTTAGGCGATTCCGAACCAATATGAATTTTGGACTTGGAAGTATTTCGATTAAGATATGGAAATTTATACGAGTGATTTGTGATCTAGGGTGACTTTTGGATATAAAAATAATAAATTCGTCTAGTCGAGGCAAAGATATACGAGGGTCTATCTAACCAATGCGACTTTCGGACGTAGAAATTATCCGACTTTTGAACCGGCTACTCGTGGGAAAGTTATACGAGTGAATTGTAATCCAATGGGTCTATAAGAAATAGTAATATTCCCTACTAGTCGACGGAAAGTTTTGTGAGAGTATCTCGTACTAATGCGGCTGTCGCACTTGGTTGTATAACGTCTAAACGAGCGAAAAATATGCGTGTGACACTTGAACCAATGCGACTGCTGGACATAGAAATTAATCGACTAGTCAATGGCAAGTTAAGGGAACGAATTTCGAAGTAAAGTAACTATCGTACCTAGAAATAATCCGACTTGTCGATGGAAAGTTATGCGAGAGCCTCTCAAACCAATGAGGCTCTCTGACTTGGAAATTTTCCTACTAGTCAGTCAAAATTTATCAGAGTGACTCTCGATAAAATGGGACTGTTTGGTTTGGATATATACCGACTAGACGAGAACAAAGATATTCAAGTGGCTTGAGAAACAATACGACTTTCGGGCATGGAAATATTCTGACTATTTGAAGGAAAGTTATGAGAGTGACTCTCGAAACAAAGCAACAGTCTGACTTAGAAATACTCCGAGTAGTCTAGTGAAAATTATGCTATTGTCCCCTGACTCACTGCAATTGTCAGATACGGAAATATACCGACAAGGTTGGGAAAAGTAATGCGATTTCCTCTGGAACCAATGTAACTGTCGGACTCGGAAATATTCCGACTATCCAAATGAAAATTTTGCGAGTGCCTGCCGATCCACTGCAACTGTCGGGCTTGGAAATAATCCGACTAGACGGGGGAAAGTTATGCGATTTTCTCTGGAACCAATGTGGATGTTGTACTTGGAAATATTCCAACTTGCCTGTATAAATTTATGAGATTTCCTCTCGTCCCAATACGGCTGCAGGACTTGGACTCATTCTGTCTCAAGGGTAAAATATGTGAGTAACTCTCGAACCATTGCGGCTGTCGGACATGGAAATATTCCGACATGTAGAGGGAAGGTTATGCGATCTTATCTGGAATCATTGTGGATGTTTTACTTGGAAATATTCCAAATTGTCGAGGAAAATTTATGCGAATAACTCACAAACCAATGCGGCTGTCGGAAATGGAAATATTCCGACAAGTTGTGGGAAAGTTATGCAAGCACCAATCGAATCAAAGCGACTGTCGGTCTTGGTATTATTCCGACTAGTCGAAGTATAGTTATGCAAAAGATTTGTGAATTAATGAGTCTGTCGGACTTCGAGATATACACACAAGTCGAGAGAAAGTTATGCGATTTCCTTTCAGAACAAAGCGACTTTCGGGCTTAGAAATATTCCGACTACTCGAAAAACAGTAATGCGAGTGACGTGTGAGTCTATGCACATGATGTGCTTGAAAATAATACGACTAATAGAGGGTATGTTATCTGAGTGACTCTTGAAGCAATGCGGCTGCCGGTCTTGGAAACATTCCGACTAGTCGTGGAAAAGTTATGCGAGTGCCTCTCGGACCCATGCGACTGTCGGAGTAGGTACTATTCAGCATAGCCGAAGGAAAATTGTACGAGTGTCTTGATAAACGATACGACCGTCGAGCTTGGAATAATTTTTACTAATGGAGGGAAAGTTATGCGAGAATCGTGTGAACCAAAACGATTGTAGGATCTGTAAATATTCCGACAATTCGAGAGAAATTTGTACGTGTGCTGTCGAACCAGAGCGGATGTCGAAATTGCAAATATTCCGAATAGTCTGGTGGTAGATATGCGTGTGCCAGTCGAAACAAAGCGAGTATCTTACTTGGTAATACTCCGACAAGAAGAAGGAAAGTTATTTGAGCGATTTATGCACCAATACAACTATCGGTCTTAGATATTTTTCGATCAGTCGAGGGAGATATGCAATTACCTCACAAGACATTGCGTCTGTCGGATTGGTAAAATTCTGTCTGGTCGTGGGATAATTATACGAGTCACTTGGGAGCTATACGACGGTTGGACTTGGAAATATCCCGACTAAAGTTTTACTGGTGCCTCACTAATCAATGTGACTATCGAACTTGGAAGAATTTTGACTATCCGAGAAACAGCTTTATATGTGAATCTCGAGTCAAGAAGACCATCGGACCTATAAATATTGCGACTACTAGGAGTAAAATTATGCTAGTGTCCCTTGAATAAATGCGTTTGTCAGTCTTGAAAATATTCCGACGTATCGAGTGAAAGACCGGCGAGTGTCTCTCGAACAAATGCGACTTTTGTACTTGGAAATATTACGAGTAATCGAGGTAATGATATCCGAGTGACATGTGAATCAATGAGATTTCCTGATGTAGTAATATCCCGACTAGTCGAGGGAGAATTATGCGTCTGCCGCTGGCACCAATGCTACTGTCGGACCTAGAAATATTCAGACTACACGTGGGAATGTTATACGAGTGCCTTCCGAATCATTGCGATCGACAGACCTAGAAATATTCCAAGTCGAGGGAAATTTGTGCGAGTGACATGTGAACCAATTCGACTATTGGTCTTGGAAATATTTTATATAAACGACAAAAATTTGTGCGGTTGCCATTTGAACCGTTGCGACTGCCGGGCTTAGCAATATTCATTTTAGTCGAGGTAAAGTTATGCGAGTGCCTCAAAGAACAATGTGATTGTCGAATCTAGAAATAATACAACTAGCCGAAGGAAAGTTATGTGAATGCTTCTCGAACCAATGCGAATGTCGGATTTGGAAATATTACGACTACTCTAGGCAAAGTTATGGGACTGATTTGTGAACTAATGTTACTGTCAGATTTGAAAAAATTGAGACTAAGCAAGGATTATGTTCTGCGTGTGTCTCTCGAACATATTCAAACGTTGTTTTTAAGAACATACCAACTACTCAGGGAAAGTTATGGGAGTACTTCTCGTTCCAATGAGACTGTCGGTCTTGGAATTATTCTGACTAGTTGAGTGAATGTTATACGCGGGCCACTCAAACCAGTGCGACTGACGTACTTGGAAATGTACCGACGAGTTGATGGAAAGCTATACGCGGGACTAGTAAACCAATGCAATTTTGGGACTTTGAAATATTCCGACTATTCGAAAGAAAGTTATGCGACTGACTTGGGAACCAATGCGACTATCGGATTTCGAAAAATTAAGACTAAGCAAGGGAATGTCATGCTGATGCTTCTCGAACCAATTCAAACGTTAGAACTAAAAATATTCCGACTATTTGAAAGAAAGATATGCGTGAGCCGCTCGATCCAATGCGACTGAGGGTCCTAGAAATATTCCGTCTAGTCGACGAAAAGTTATCCGAGTGACTTGTGAACCAATATGAATTTGGAACTAGGAAAAATTTCGACCACTCGAGGCAAACTTATGTGACTGAATTGTGAACTATTGAGACTGCCGGACAAGGAATAGTTTAGACTAAGTAAGGGAATTTTCTTCTGATGTCTCTCGAACAAATTCAAACGTTGGTTTTAGAAGTATTCCTAATACTCGAGAGAAAGTTATGAAAGTGTCTCTCGAACGAGTACTACTGTCGGACGTGGGATTTTTCTGACCTGTCGAGGGAATGTTAAACTCCTGCCAATGGAACCGATGAGACTGTCAGATCTAGAAATATTCCGACTAGGCAAGGGAACGTTATGCAAATGACTTGTGAATCAATGTGATTGTCGCTCGTGAAAATATTCCGACAAGACGAAGGAAAGATATATGAGTGCCTATCGTATCAATACGGCTGTCGGACATGGAAAAATTCCGACTACTCGAGGGAAACTTTAGCGAGGGCCTCTAGAAACATTGCAGATGTCGTACTTGGAAATATTCCCACTAGTTGAGGTAAAGATATGCAAATGACACTCGTACCAATGCGACTGACGCCCTTCAAAATATCACACCTAGTCGCGGGAAAGTTATGCTATTGGCTCACGAACGAATGCGGCTGTCGGACCTAGAAATATTACAACCAGACGTGGGAGTTATGTGAAAGGCATGTTAACCAATGCGACACTCGGACTTGAAAACAATCCGTATAATTTAGGGAAAGCTATGCGAGTGCATCTCGTACCAATACAGCTCTCGGAATTGGATATAATCTGACTGGTCGAGGGAAAGTTATGCCAGTGCCTCTCGAAACAATCCGGGTGTCGGCCTATGAAATATTTCAACTAGCTGAGGTAAAGTTATGCGAGTGCCCCCCTAACCAATGCGGTTGTCGGACTTGGAAATATTCAGAACAATCGTGGGAAATTTATGCCAGTGCCACTCGAATTAAAACGAATGTTGGTATTGGAAATATTCCGATAAGTCGAGGGAAAGTTATGCGAGTGTATTTCGAACCAATACGGCTGACGGTCTTGGAAATATTCCTACTAATCGTGAGAAAGATAAACAAGTTCATTTCAAATCAATGCGACTGCTGGACATGGAAATATTCTGACTAATAGTAGTAAAATTATGATATCGCGCCTAGAACCGATGCGATTGCCGGATATATCAATATTCCGTCTTGTCGAAGTAAGGTTATGTGAGTGACTTGTAAACTAATGATATTGTCGGACTTAGAAATATTCTGTCTAGTGGAGGGATAGTTACGTGAGTGACTATCGAAACAGTTCTACTGTTGGTTCAAGAAATATTCCGGTTAGACGAAAAAAGATATGCGAGTGACTTGTGTACCAATGAGATTGTCGGATTGGAGATTCTCCTATTCTTCTGATTCCTGTTACTTAAAATATTTTTACTGTAGTATTTGATCCAACTGTCTTGGTTATGTTCTTTACGCCCTCTAACCAGAAGTACATTTACCAAGAACGTTGATCATATGTACTTCTTCTCTTTTTCACGTCCCTTATTTAAAGTATAAGCAACAAAACATTTATTACACGTTCTTTCTTTTCATTCTAAGTCCCTTGACATAAACTACTTCTACTAAAGGTTTTGGTTATGTTCTTTCTTCCCTTTTCTAAGTCTCTTTATCTAAAGCACTTTTAAAGTACTTAGGTTGTATACTCTTTCCCTTCCAAATACACTCCCTTAAAGTATGTTACCAAAGTACCTCCACTATGATAGATTATATTCCCCCAGTCCTGTTAATCAAAGTACTTTTAATAAAGTATCTTGATTGTGTGTTTTCTTTTTCCTTCCCAAAATCTTTTCATGTAATGTATTTCCACCAAAGTACTTAATTATATTTTCCCCCTTTTCCTTTCAAGTCATCTTACGTAAAGTACTCTTACAAAAACTCTTGTATTATATATCCCTCCTCTTTTCTTCCAAGCTCTTCTACCTAAAGTAATTTCACTAAAGTACCTTGACTATATGCTCTTTCTTTAGTTTCTATGTCATTCTACTCACAGTACTTTTGCCAAAGCACTTGATTACAAGATCATTCTTTCCCTTCTAAGTCCTTTTATTCAAGGTATTTCTACTAATGTACTTGATTATATATTCTGTTGATTCCAAGTCATCTTACCCTAAGTACTTAACCTAAGAACTTCGATCTTATGTTCCTTCCCCTCCCAATATGCCCTTTTATTTAAAGACATACTATAAGATCATTGATAATATATTCCCTTTTTTCCTCATCAGTCCTATTACTTAAAGTACTTTTATGAAAGAACTTTGATCTTATTTATTCTTCCCCCTCCTAAGCCCTCCCACTTAAACTGCATATGTTAGAGTACATTGATTACATGTTCCTTTTCTACTCCCCTAAGTACTTAACTAAAATTGTCTTAATAGAGCACTCAGACTAGATGATCCCTGCACACTCCTTTAAGTCCTTTCTTTTAAAGTATTTCACTAAAATACCTCAACTGTTTTCCGATCATCGCACCGTCACTTTACCATTAATGGAAGTATAACTGAGAGGTACTACTTACCTTCACAAATTATTATTATTATTGCGTTTCTTTCTTTTTTTGAAGCATTCTCTTTCAGCTTAAAAGTTTTCTTTCGGCATCGTCTTTTCTAATATTTAATTAAGAAGTTGCGCATTAAAATTCCATGATGGTTGCCTGTGGGGAAAGATATTCCGGAGGTAAACTAGCCTCCCGTTAGGATCTCAGGGTAGAGGCTTTCCCAGTGGCTGTTAGCGTGGTGAGTAGTAGCTTACGCATAGCGTCGCGCGACCCCGAAGGTGACGAGTGGATGCACTTTCGGCGTAAAGCAGCGTAAGAACGCAGCTACATGCCGGGCGAGTGCGCGGTCGTCGTCCAAGGTCGCTCACCGATCGACCCCCCGCTGAGTTACTTCCCCCGCACTACCCTCTCCTCATCAGGTGGTAGCCAGTTTTCCAGAGGCTATAGTAGTTTTGGGAAGGTGCAATAGGAGTTTGGTAAGGCCATCTTCTAAGGCTATGCAAATAAATGCCGCTGACGCTAAATCGGCTGCGTTTAGTTAAGGAGAAAACAGCACCAGAACAGCCGAGTTAAGTCCTTCCAGATCGAATAATAGACCGGTCGAATAGGACTCATGGTGCGGATCGATAATCACCCGACCGCGAACTCGATCGTACGTTCGCATGCTTTCCGCGCAAAACTCCCAGGAAGCGGAACATACGTCCCCAGTTACTACTAAATAGCAACAACCCCCGCGTCAATAGGACCACAGGAAAGCACGAAAAAGCCCCCTTACCTCAGATAATAGAGCAAGACGCCAAGCAAGACAGCGCGGATACATCCCGAAAACTACCGAAAACAACATTAGAAATAGGCTACGCTCCATCGGGAACTCTCGAAGCGGACAACACACATGAAAACACCGATATGACAGACGCGGATCTTCAATTCGAAACACCGAGGGTCACTTTTGCAGAACCCTGCGAATCGACCCTCGGTAACAAATTGAATTCGGGTACGGCCCCCCTCACGTAAATCGTGCGTTCTCAAAAATTCATTTATTGCAGTTAAATATGGGAGGTTCTAAAACGGTAACAGGCGAAATGAGCGAAATGATTAGCCAAAAGGGCTTGTACTTGCAACCTCTACAAAAGCCGTACGTCCATAAGCATGGGACAGGATACGAGATTATAGAATTAGGAAACGGGACTAGAATTGTTGCCTTTCGCTATGAAAGGTCCTGGTCTGCCGTTGCTGCAACCAACCCAAATATTACGTTGCTGTTCATCTCACAGCTCGGCACTCCGCATTGCGTCGGTTTAGAAGTCCAATCACTCGGCTCCTCCTTCTACGTCGTCTCGTACTCCTTCCAGTACAGCGATAAAATAGAGTAGCATCTTTGGCACTTGGAATCAGTTTTTGGTGCCCTATGGGGGGAGAGAGAAATAGTATCACTGGACGCCAACGCGCGATCTCCTTTCTGGGGCCATCAGGGCACAGATGAAAGCAGCTCGATGTTAAAAGCTCTCTTCCGGGCATCCGTGCTACAAGTTATTAACGACGTAAAGCTGCCACCTACATTTTGGATCACGAGGGGTTCCTCATACATCGACGTAACCCTCTTGCCGTACTCCATGAGCCGAATTATTGGCCAATGGAAGGAATAGTCTGGACGTCCACACTTTAACAGACATCGGTATACATGCCCCGAATGCCGAGTTGGTTCGAAGGGGCGGTGCTTGGGGCGACGGGAACTAAAGGTTCAATATCAGGAGAGTCGAGTGGGATTTGATTGGTTGCTCTCTCTCATTGCGGCAATGCTAGATGGAAGCAGTTTAGGATCGGCTTTAGTAGTAGAGCCACGAGCAAATATGCTCACTAGTGTCCTACAAGCCGCCTGTACTGAATCTATGCATCGGAAAAAGGCTCAACGGAAGTTCAACCCATAGTGGACATCAGCGCTAACGTACTAGAAGAACGGGGTAGATAAGTTGAGACACGCGTTCCAGCGAGAAAATGAATATCAGGCATTAGTCGGGTTAATGCACGAGTATCGTTCTACGCTGCGGGCATACAACAAAGAAGAACGACTAATCAAATTAGTTAGTTGGATGAAATTCGTTACGGAACAGGGCAACACGGAACCTTGGGGGTACTCTTACAAACAACAGGCGGGCAAACTAAGTGCCAAACTAAGTAATTAATGCTTTCAAACGAGACGGAGGGAAGAAAACAAACATCCAAGAGACGGCTAGAGTCCTTCTCAATACGCATGTTCCGGACGTTAACATATAGCAAGACACACCAGAACAGCGAGCTATCCGGAATCCCTCAGGATGTGTTCTCGAAACGGCGGATGCCCCTCTCTTCACGGAGGAAGAGGTCGCTTCGGTCATAGGCTCCCTTAAAATGGCAAAGCCCCGGAGCCAGATCATATCGAGGATTGTGTGCTTAAAATAGTATTCGCTGTCATGCCATCCCAATTCGTAGACCTTTTCGAACGGATGCCTTCAATGGGGTATCTTCCCGTCTATTTGAAAGAGGGCTTCTTAAGAGCACTCCTGAAGGGCGACAACAAAGACATGGGAGGCCCCGAACCCTATCGTTTAAAATGCTGTCTCTCCGTCATATGGAAAGTTATAGAATCCAGCTGAAGCCGCGTCTCTCCGAAACCTCCCACGCGCCGGGAAAAATATCGGACGAACAGTTTGGGTTTGTCCAGGGACGTTTCACGGAAGACGCAATCGTGGAGATGCGTTGAATCGTTACTGCCTCCCCACGGAGATGTCATCGTGATGTTATTCGACATCTCGGGAGCCTTCAACAACATTTGATAGCATCTAGTTCTCAAGGCACTCCAAGATCGGGACTGCCCGAGGAACGCCTTTAAAGTGATGACAAGCTGCTTCACGGACTGTAAAATTGCCATGGGAGAACATGAGGTTTCAAAGCAGGCCTCTAGAGGATGCCCACAAAGATCGGTCCTCGGCCTCTTCTGCTGCAAACTTATGTTCGACCAGCTTCTCAGGATCATGGAGGAATCCTCGGAAGTCAAAGCGAACGTGTACACGGAAAACCTACTCGTCATCATAGATGGAGACTCAAGGAAAGAACTCGAAAAGAAAGGAAATCGCCTGATTAACAGCATCACCGGATTGTCGGCGAAATTGACAATCTCCGAGCGTAGGGCGAATGCTTAAGTGCGGTTGATTTAAAAGGAAATCCATCGGCAGAAGAGAATGAAAACGTCCGGATAGAAAGCGGATAAAGACGAAAGAAACCGACCTTGCGAGCAGGACTCCCACCATAAAGGTAGGGAACAATAATGTTAAATTTAGGAATTCCGTTATATACCTCGGGGTACACTTCGATATAGGGCAGGGGGTTACGACACACATCCGTTACTTCAACAACATGGTCGGCCCATTGTTCGTAAAGCTAGGTAGGTTAGCAGCTAGGGAATGGGGACTCTCCCACTGCACCCTCCGAGCGATCTATCGAGGCGTGTTCACACGGATGTTCACGTACGCGGCAGCAGTATGGTCTGATCTCTGCACGGAAGGAGATCTCAAAAGGTTAAGCACGACCCAGCAATCGGCCCTTATCTCGGTCACATCCGCGTATCGCAAAAATCCAACGGTATCCATCCGCACCATAGTAGCGAAGTCCATAATAGATCTCACGTTACTGAAACGAATGGTACTATACGATATTAGGAAAAATAGGTGCACCGAGACTGCTCCGCTAAAACCGGAAGGCACGAATATCAAACGTGCGATAGTAAGATTGGTCTATGAAGAAATCTCTAGGGTTTGGCAGTCTAGGTGTGCGAACTCCAGAGAAAGGACAACATACGCGTTATTTCCGAACATCAAGGACAGGATGGGTGCCCGTTTCGTCTCTCCTAACAATTTCATAAGTCTGTTTCTTGCAGGAAACGAAGCCATCAAGTCCAAGCTTATGTCGCTGGACATCATCACGGAAGAAGCATGCCAGTGTGGCAAAAAGGACACGGTTTCGCCTTACTTTATCGACAGTCCGGTTTTAAAACCACAAAGAGAGGCTTTGTAAGAAATTCTTCGTAAAAAGAATTCGCCAGATGCAGCGAGACATCTTGGATCCACAGCCGAGGCCTTCTCCCTATTCGCGGAGTTTTGTAAAGAATCACTTATCATAAAGAGTCATTATATCTTGAATCCAGTTCAGCCGGGATTGTCGGAGTTCCGGTGATGGGGGTGTGAACCTGTAATCTTCTAGGGTTAGCCAACTCTCGAACAGGATAGGGTCGGAGATGCTCGTACGCATCTTGCTATTTTTTCTTTATTTTTTCTTTTTCCCTCCACCACAAAACTCTCCCTAAAAAAGCTGCTACTCTTCCATTCCCATCTCATCCTACGGAACGAGAGCCAAATCTCGCGGCACTGTGAGTGGGCCTCCTCGTCCTTCACCGTAGGCATGGCCGACATGAACTTGATGATGCGTTGCTGCGAGGATGTTGGTCGTGGCTAAACGGCTCACGCTTCCTCGCCGGCAGGAGTTTTGGGTTTTTCCGAGTCCGATCACTTGGCCATGGTAGTTGCTGCTAGTAAATAGGTCCATAGCGTATGCCCAAATGGGCGAGGTTGCATAGGTGCTGGCACGACACGGGTGCCTACCTTTACTATATACTGTCGAATTTGGTGACATTCCAACTAATCGAGGGAAAGTCATGCGAGCATAATAGAAAACAATGCGACTGTCGTATCTAGAAATGTCCCGACTATTTGTGGGAATGTTATGAGAGTGCCCCTCGAACCAATACGATTGTCGGGCTTAGAAACATTCCCTCTAGCCGAGGGAAAGTTATGTGAGTGTCATGTGAAACAATGCGACTGTCGGACTAGGAATGATCGAGATTAAGCGCGGGAATGTTCTGCTGGTGTCTCTCGATCCAATTCATTCGTTGAACATAAATATCATCCGTCTAGTTGGCGGAAAGTTATGAGAGTTCCTCTCGATACAATGCTACTGTTGGACCAAGAAATATTCCGACTAGTATTGGAAAAGTTATGAAAGTGCACCTAAAACAAATGAGATTGTCATACTTATCAATATTTCGTCTAGTCAAAGAAAAGTTGTGTGAATAACTTGTGAACCAATGCGACTGTCTGACATAGAAACATTCCGACTAGATGGAATGATATCCGAACCAATGCGACTGTAGGACCTAGAAATATTTCGACAACTCGAGGCAAAGTTATGGGACTTACTTGTGCGCTAATGTGACTATCGAACTTGAAAAAATTGAGATTGAGCGTGGGTATTTTCTGCTTGTGTCTCTCGAACAAATTCAAACGTTGTTTTTAAGAACATACCAACTACTCAGAGAAAGTTATTGGAGTATTTCTCGTTCCAATGAGACTGTCGGTCTTGGAAATTTTCCGACTAGTCGATCGATAGTTATACGGGTGCCTATCGAACCAATGCGAGTGTCGGTCTTGGATATATCTCAATTAGTGGAGGGAATATTATGCGAGAAATTTGTCAACCAATGTGACTGTCTGACTTGAAAATATCCCGACTAGTCGAAGGTAAATTATGTGAATCACTTGTGAATCAGTACGACTGTTGGACTTAAAAATATTGCAAACAGTCGAGGAAAAGTTATGAGATTGGTTCTCGAAACAATGCGGATGTATTCCTGAAAAATATTCCGACTTCTCGAAGGAATTCTATGCGAGTGCCTCTTGGACTCACAAGACTGGCGGATATGAAAATATTCCGATTAGTCGACGGAAAGTTATGCATGTGCCTCACGATCCAATGCGATTGTCGATCTTGGATATATTCCAACTTGTCTGGATAAGGTTATGCGAGCGCCTATCTATCCAGTGCGGCTATCAGACTTGGAAATATACCAACCTGTGGAAAGAAAGTTATGAGAGTACTTCTCAAACAAATACGGCTACGCGTCTTGCAAATCTTTCAACTAGCCGAGTGTAAATTATGCGTGAGCCTCTCGGATCAATACGACTGTTGGTCTTAGTAGTTTCCGCCTAATCGAGGGAAAATTATGTGAGTTCCTCTCGGAATAATGCGGCTGTCGGAATTGAAAGTATTCCGACTAGACGAGGGAAAGATATGCGAGTGACTAGTGAATCAATGAGACTTTCGGACGAGTTATTTTTCCGACTAGTTAAGGAATAGTTACGCGAGTGCCTTTCGGACCAATACGACTGTCGCACTTGGAAATATTCCGACTAGACGAGGGAAAGTTTTACAAATGTGCCTTGACCCAAAGCGACTGCCCTACCTAGAATTGTGTCGACTAGTCGTAGAAATGTTATGCTAGTACATCTCGATACAATGTGACTTTCGGACATGGAATTATTCTGGCTAATCGAGGGAATATTACGGGAATACTTTTCGAACCGATGCGATTGTCGAACTTAGAAGTAATATTATTAGAAGAGGGGAAGATATGCGAATGCCTTTCGAATCACATCTTCTGTCAAACCTAAAATTATTCCGACTAGTCGAGCGGAAGTTAGGCGAGTTTCTCTCGATCCAATCCGACTGTCGCACTTGGAAATATTACGAATAGACAACTGAAACGTATACGAGTGCCTCTTGAACCAATGTGACAATCGGATATAGAAATATTCCGACTATTCGCAGGAAAGTTATGCGAGTGAATAATGATCCAGTGGGACTATCGGACGTGGTAATCTTCCGACTAGTCGAGGAATGTGACGCGAGTGCCTCGCCAACCAATGCGACAGATGGTCTTGGAATTACTAGTCGAGTGAAAGTTATGTGAGTAACTAGTTAACCAATGTGACTTTCGGCGTTGGAAATATTCTGACTGGTCCAGAGTAAGTTATGCGAGTGATTCTTAAATCAATACGACTGTCGCATTGGAACATATTTCGATTTGTCGTGCTCATTTTATGGGAGTGTCCTTCGACCCAAAGCAACTATCGTGGTAGGATATATTCCGACTTGACGAGGGAAAGTTATGCGAGTGTCTCACGAAAGAATGCGAACGTCGTACTTGGAAATATTCCCATTAGTCGGGGAAAGTCATAGGAGTGATTCTCAATTCAACGCGATTGTCGTACTTGGATATATCCTGTCTTGTCGAACGAATTTTATACGAGTGCCTTTCGAACAAATGCGACTATCTTGTTCGGAAATGTTCTGCCTATTTATGGAAAAGTTATTCAAATTCATCTCGAACTAATGGGATTGTCGGACTTGGAAATGTTCCGACTAGTTGAGGGAATGTTATGCGAGTACCTCTGGAACCAATGTGACTTCTGGACTTGGAAATATTCTGAATTGTAGAAAGAAAGTTATACGAGGTAATGTTCCACTACAACCAGTACTACAGTCGGATCCAGAAATATTCCGAATTGCCGTGGAAAAGTTATGAGAATGCACCTCGTAGTAATACGATTGTCGGGCTTGGAACTATTCCGATTTGTCGAGGGAAAGTTGTGCGAATGCATTGTGAACCAATGCGACTGTCGGACTTAGCATTATTCATTTTAGTCGAGGGAAAGTTAGACGAGTGCATCTCGAATCAATGCGACAGCTGGACCTAAAAATATTCAGACTAGTAGTGGAAAAGTTATGAGAGTGCACATAAAACCAATGCGATCGTCATACTTAGTAATATTCCCACTAGTCGGGGAAATTTATTACATTGCCTTTCGAAAAAATGCGGCTGTTGGACTAGGAAATATTCTGACTAGTCGAGGGAAAATTATGCGAGGGACTCTATAATAAATGCAACTTTCGGACATGGAAATAATTAAACTAGTCGAAGTAAGTTATGCGAGTGTCTTATGGAACAATGCGGCTGTCGGACTCGGAAATATTGGGATTGGTCGAAAAACTTATATTCGAGTAATTCTAGAACTAATGCGATGGACAAACTTAGAAATATTTTTACTAGTCAAGGAAAGTAATGCTAATGGCTCTCGAACAAATGCGCCTGTCGGACTAAGAAATATTCCGATTATTCGAGGGAACATTATGCGAATGCTTCTCGATCCAATTGGGCTATCGGACTTGGAAATAAACCGACTTGTCGAGGGAAAGATATGCGAGTAACTTGTGAAACAATGTTATTCTCGGGCTTGGAAATATTCCGGCTAGTTGGGGGAAATTTATGATGATTATATTGGAACCAATACGACGGTCGATCTTGGAAATCCCGATTAGCCGAGGGAAAGATTTGCTAGTGATCTTCGAAACAATGCACATGTCGGTCTTGAAAATATTACTACTATTCGTGCGAAAGTTTTGCGAGTGATTCTAGTCCTAATGCGTCGGTCAGACTTGGATGTATTCGCACAAGTTGGGGAAAGTTATGCAAGTGTTTCTCGAACAAATGCGGCTGTCAGATAGAGAAATATTCCGACTAGCCTATTGAACTTTGTGGGAGAGCCACTAGAACAAAAACGAATTAATTGTGAACCAGAGCAACTGTCGGAATTGGGAATTTTCCCAGTGATTGAAAAAATGTAATGCGAGTGCCTCTCGTACCAATGCGGATATTGGACTTGGAAATATTGCGAATAGTCTGGAGAAAGTTATGCGAGTGACTCTAAATCCAATGCGGCGGTCGGACTTGGAATTATCCTGAGGAGACGAGGAAAAGTTATGTGAGATCCTCTCGAATCAATTCATCTGTCGGGCTTAGAAATATTCCGACTTAACGGGGAAAATTATGGAAGTGCCTCTAAAAAACATTTGACTGTCTGACTTGGAAATATTGCGTCTAGTCCAGGAAATGTTCATCTAGTGACTTATGAACCAAAGCGACTGTCGGAATTCGGCATATTCCCTTTGGTTGAGGGAAAGTTTTGCGGGTACACCTCGAACCAAAGCGGCTGTTGTACTTGGAAATATTCCGACTAGTCTGGGGAAACTTATGCGAGTACCACTCGAAACAAAGCGAATGATAGTCTTGGAATCATTCCGACTAGACAAGGAAACGTTATTCGAGGGAATTGTTAACCAAAGAGGCTTTCGGAATTAGGAATATTCTCAGTTGTCGAGGAAACGTTATAAGAGTTCCTCTTGAACCAATGCGGATATCTGACTATGGAAATATTTCAGTAAGTCATGGGAAAGTTAAGCGTTTGCAAAACTTACGAAAGAGAATGTCGGCCTTAGAAAAATTCCGACTAGTCGAGGGAAATTTATGCGAGTGTCACACGAACCGAAGCAACTGTCGGTCTTGGCAATATTCCTTCTAATCGATGGAAAGTTATGCGAGAGCGCCTTGAATCAATGCTTCCGTCGGACTAGGAAATATTCCGAATATTCCACAAATTATATGCGAGTGCTTCAGGAACAAATGCAGCTATCGGTCTTGAAAACATTCTAACATGTCGAGGCAAAGATATGCGACAGACTTAAGAACTAATGCATTTGTGGACCTCCGAAATACTCTTACTAGTCAGGCAAAATTGTGGGCGTGATTCTAGCACAAAGACGACCGACAGACTTTCAAATATTCGTAACATTCGGGGATATTTATGCCAGTCCTTCTCGAACAAATGCGGCTGTAGGACTAAAATGGCAAATATTCCAATTAGTCAAGGGAAAGTTATGTGCATGCCTTTCAAACATATGCGGCTGTCTGTTTAAGAAATATATCGTCTAGCCGGGGTTATTTAATTGTAGTGCCACTCAAACCAATACGAATGATTTACTTGGAATCATTCGCACTAGACGAGGGAACGTTATTCGAGAGACTTGTAAAGCAAAGCGACAGTCGGAAGTGGAAATATTCCCAGTGGTCGAAGGAATGTTATGAGAGTGCCTCTCGAACCAATGCGGATGTCGGAATTGGAAATATCACTAGTAGTCGAGGCAACGATATGCTAGCAACTTGTTAACTAATGCGACTGTCTGCCTTTGAAATATACCGCCTAGTCGACGGTGAGTGACTGGTGAATTGGATCTGTCGGATTTGGAAATATCGTGACCAGTCGAGGGAAAGCTATGCGAAAGCCTCTAGGACCAATGCGGCTGTAGGACTTCGTAATATTCCGACTAGTCGGGAAAATTTGAGCGAGTGACTAGTAAACCAATGCGACTATCGGGAATTGAAATATTTCGAATAGTTGGCGAAATTAATGCGACTATCTCTAGAACAAATGCGGCTGTTGGATTTAGAAATATTCCGGTTGGTCGAGGGAAACTTATGCTAGTGCCACCCTTACCAAAGTAAGTAGAATCAATCAGACTAGACGAGGAAACGTTGTTCGAGTGACTTTGTTTCAAAGTGGCTGTCATAATTGATAATATTGACAATGGTCGAAAGAATGTTATCGAGTGTCTCTCGAAATAATGCGAATGTCGAACTTGGAATCATTCCGACAAGTCGAGGGTAAGTTATGCAAGTAACTTGTGAACCAAAACGACTTTCGGGCTAGGAAATATTCCGACGAGTCAAGGGCAACTTATGCGATTGCCACTTAAACCAAAGCGACTGGCGGAATTGGAAACATTCTGATTAGGCAAGAGATACTTATAAGTGTGACTTGTGTAGCAATGCGGCTGAAAGACTTGACTAGTCGGGGGAAGTTATGCGAGTGACAAGTAATCCAATGCGGCTGTCGTACTTGACAATATTACTAGTCCAGGGAAAGATATGCGGTCTCAAGACATTACGAATCTCGGAATTAGAAATATTCCGACTGGAGGAGGGAAACTTATAGTTGCGAGTTGTTATAGAAATAATGCGACGGTTGAAAATATTTCCAGTATACGGGTAAAGTTATGCGAATGCATCTCGAACAAATGCAGCTGTCGGTCTTGAAAACATTCCGACTAATTCAAGGGAAAGTTATGCGAGAACATCTCAAAATAATGTGCCTGTCGGACTAGGAAATATACCGACGAGGCAAGGGAAAGTTATGGGAGTGACTTGTGAACCAAAGCGACTGTCGGAATTGGAAATATTCCGATTAGTCGAAGAAAAGTTATGCGAGTGTCTTTTATACCAATCCGACTGTAGGGCTTGGAAAAATTCAGGCTAGTCGAGTGAAAGTTATGCAAGTGCTTCTCGAACCAAAGCGAATGGCGGACTTGGAACTATTCCGACTAGTCGAAGAAAAGTTATGCGCGATATTCCCGATATAATGCGATGGTCGTACTAGGAAATATCCTCATAAATTGAGAGATATTTAAGCGATTACCTCTCGAATTAATGCAGACGTCGGTCTTCGAAATATTGCGAATAGTCGAAGTAAAGATATGCGAGTCACTCTAGTACTAATGCGACGGATGCACTAGGAAAAGTTCTTTAAATTCTGAGAAAGCTATGATAGTCCCACACGAACAAATGCGGCTGCCGCAATGGGAAATCTTCCGAATATTCGAGGAAACTTTATGCGAGTGCCACTCGTACCTAAGCGAATGTCGGACTTGGAAATTTAGAGATTATTCGAGGGAAAGTTATGCAAGGGACTCTCGATCCAATGCGGCTGACGGACTTGGGAATATTTGGCCAAGCCAAAAGAAAGTTTGCGAGTGCCACTCGAACCAACGCAGCTATCGCACTTAGAAATATTACGACTTGTAGAGGGAAATATATGCGAGTGGTTCGAGGACAATTGCGACCGTCGGACTTAGTAGTATTCCCATTAGTCGGGAAAACTTATTCCAGTGCCAATTAAAAAAAATGCAGCTGTCGGACTAGGAAATATTCCGAATATTCGAGAGAAAGTTTTGCGAGTAACGAGTGAACCAATGCGACTGTCTGATCTTGAAATATGTGGACTAGTTGAGGGAAAGATACGTGGGTATCATGTAAACCAATCCGACTGTCGCGCATGGGAATATTCCAGCTAGTCGAGCGAAAGTTATGTGAGTGCTTCTCGATCCAAAGCGGATATCGGACTTGGAACTATTCCGACTATTTGAAGGAAAGTTATGTGAGTTATTCTTGAATCAATGCGATGGCCGTACTTGGAAATATACCAATTAATTGAGGGAAATTGATGAGATTTCCTCTCAAACCAATGTAATTGTCGGACTTGAAATTATTACGACTAGTCGAAGGAAAGTTATGCGAGCCACTAATGCGACGGTAGAACTTGGATATATCCCGACTAATCTAAGGGTGAAACTTATGCGAGTGACATCTGAACCAATGCAACTGCATGACTTGCGAAATTACCGTTTGGACGAGAGTAATTTATGCGAGAGCTTCTCGATCCAATCCGGCTATCGGAATTGAAAATATTCCGGCTAGACGAAAGAGAGTTATGCAAAAGAATTGTAAATCCATGCTACTGAAAGATTTGGAAATATACCGACTCTTCTAAGGAAAGTTGCCTATCGAAAGAATTCGGCTGTCGGACTTGAAAGAATTCTAACCATTCGAGAGAAAGAAATGTGAATGACACTAGAACCAATGCGACTGCCGGACTTGGAAATATCCCGCATAATCGAGGGAAAAGAATCTGAGTGCCTCTCGAACCAATGCGGCTGACGAACTTAAAAATATTCCGAGTAGTCGAGGAAAAGTAATGCGATTACCTCTAGGACTAATACGATTGTCGGACTTGGAAATATTTCGTCTAGTCGAGTGAAAATTATGCGAGTGATTAACGACCCATTACCTGCTGATCTTAGAAATGTCCCGAAGAGTCGATGGAAGGCTATACGACTGCCTCTGGAATCAATGCGAATGTCGGACTTGGAAATATTCGAAATAGTTGGGGGAAAGTTATGTGAGTGTCTATCGAACCAATACGACTGTGGAATTTGAAGATATTCCGACTAGTCGAGGGTAAGTTATGCGAGTGCCTCCCGGACCAATACTACAGTCAGAATTAGAAATGATCCGACTAGTCTAGAGTAATTTATGCAAGTGCCATTCGAACCAAGCGACAGCCTGACTTGGAACTATTCCGACTAATCGAGGGAAAGTTGTTTGATAGCCTCTGGAACCAATGCGTCTGTCGGACTTGGGCATATTCCGAGAGTAACTTATGCGGGTGCCTCTGAAACCAATGCGGTTGTCAGACTAGGAAAAATTCAGACTAGTCGAAGGAAAGTAATACGAGTAACTATGGAACCGATGCGGCTGTCGGACTTTAAAATATTCCGTCTAGTCGATAAAAGTTATGCATATGCCTCTCGGTTCATTACGACTGTCGGAATGGAAATATTTCGTCTAGTTGAGTGAAAATTGTACTAGTGACTCTCGACCCTTTGCGACTGTCGGACTTGGAAATTACCCGAGTAGTCGATGGGAAGATATGTTATTTTAGAATCAATGAAAATCTCGGACTTGGACGTATTCCAACTTGTCGGTGGAGGGCTATGCGAGTGTCTCTCGAACCAATATGGCTGTCGTATTTGGAAATATTCCGAATAGTCTAGAGTAAGATATGCGAGAATTGCGGCAATTGGTCTTGGTAAGATTCCGAAATGTCGAAGGTAAGCCATGTGAATGATTTGTGAACCAATTCGGGTTTCGGGCTTGGAAATGTTCCAACTAGTCGTGGTAAAGTTAATCGAGAGCTCTCGATCCAATGCGGCTGTCGGACTTCCAAGTATTCCATCTAGTTGGGGGAAAGTTATGAGAGTGCCTCTCGATCCAATGCGTCAATCGGACTTGGAAATATTCCGACTACTCGGGCAAAAGTAGTGCGAATGATTTGTGAGCCAATGCGACTATCGGAAAATTTTCCGACTAGTCGATCGAAAGTTATGCGATTGTCTCACAAAAAAGTTCGGCTGTCGGAATGGAAAAATTCCTAGTAGTCGTGGTTTAATTATGGGAGTAACTCTGGATCAAATGCGACAGTCGGACTAGGAACGTATTTCCACTAGTCGGAGGAAAGTTATGCGAGTGCCACTCGAACCAAACCGACTGTCGCAATTGGAACTATTCCGATTAGTAGAGGTAGAGTTATGGGAGTGCCTTGAGAACAAATGCGAAAATCGGACTTATATATATTACGACTAGTCGATGGAAAGTTATGAGAGTAATTTGTGAACTAATGCGATTTTCTAACTTGGAAATATCCCGACTAGTCGAGAGAGAGTTAAGCGATTCACTTGTGAATCAATGCGACTGTCAGTACAACAAATACTCCGACTATTCGGGGGAAAGTAATGCTTGTGCCTCTCGAAACAATGCAGCTGTCGGTATTGGAAATATTCAGACTAGTCTAGGGAGAATTATACAAATGAATTGTAGGCCGATGTGACTAGTGGACGTAGAAATATTCCGACCAGTCGAGGGAAAGTTTTGCAAGCGCCTGTTGGACTAATTCAGCTGTCGAACTTGAAAGACACCAGCTAGAAAAATGAGTAATGCGAATGACATATGAACGAAAGTGAACGTCGAGCTTGGAAATATTCCGAATAAATGAGAGAATGTTATGCGGGTGCCTCTGGAAATAATCATACTGTCGGATTTAGAAATATTCTAATTAGAAAAAGGGAAACTTATGCGAGTGCTACTCGAACCAAAGCGACTGGCGTACTTGGAAATTTTCCGACTAGGGGTGAGAACGTTATGCGAGTGCCACTCGTATCTGAAGGACCGTCGGATCTCGAAATATTTCAACTGGTCAAGAAATAGTTACACGAGTGATTTGTGAAACAATGCGGCTGCCGGACTTGAAAACATTCCGAACAGTCGAGGGAAGTTATGCAAATGCCAATCGGACCAATACGACTATCGGACTAGGTATTATTCCACTTAGACAAAAGCAACTGATGCGGATGTCTCTTGAATCGAAGAGGCTG
The DNA here is from genome assembly GCF_912470025.1 of Vespa velutina. Lineage (NCBI taxonomy): Eukaryota > Metazoa > Arthropoda > Insecta > Hymenoptera > Vespidae > Vespa > Vespa velutina. Next base: position 60,416 of record NC_062198.1, on the reverse strand, counting down.
TCGGACGTGGAAAAATTCCGACTAGTCGGGGGAAGTTATGCGATTAACTTGTGAACCATAGCTACTGACTGACTTGGAAATATTACAAATGGTCGAAGGAAAGTTATGCGAATGCTTCTCGAACCAATGCGGCTGTCAGAATTGGAAATATTCCGACTAATCGTGGGGAAGTTATGCAAGTGCCTCTCGAAATAATGCGGCTGTCGATCTTCGAAATATTCCGACTAGGCGAGGGAACGTTATGCGATTGCCACACGTATTTGAAAGACTGTCGAACTTGGAATTATTCCGACTAGTCAAGGAATAGTTATACGAATGATTTGTGAATCAATGCGTTTAATATAATTAGAAATATTCTGCCTGGTCGAGGCAAAGTTATACGAGTGACTCTGTAGTCTTTACGGCTGTCGTATTTAGAAATATTCCGATTAGTCGGGGGAATGTTTTGCGAATGCTTCTAGAACCAATAAGGCTGCCGGACTTGGAATTATTCCGTCTAGTAGAGGGTATCATATTCGCGTGCCATTCGAACCAATACTACTGTCAGACTTGGAAATATTCCCACTAGTCGAGGTATAGTTATACAAGTGTCTCTGGAACCAAAGGGACAGTCGGACTTGCAAATATTCCGACTAGTCGACAGAAAGTAATGTGACTACATTTCGAAACAAAACGGCTGCCGTATTTGGTAACATTCCGACTGGTCGAAAATAAGTTTTGCGAGTTCCTCTTGGACCAATAAGACTGTCGGACTTAGATATATTTCGAATAATCAAGGGAAAGTTATGCAATTAATTTTCGAATCAATGCAACTGTCTGACCTGGAAATACTTCGAAGAGTCGCGGAAAATTATGCGATTAGCTCTAGAAACAAAGCGACTGTCGTACTTGGGAATATTCCGACTAGTGTAGAAAAAGTTATGCGAGTAGTTTATGAACCAATCCGAACGTCGGGCTTGGTAATATCCCGGCAAGTTGAGAGAATGTTATGCCAGTGCCTCTCGAACAAATGCGTCTGTCATACTTGGAAATATAACGACTAACCGAGGAAAATCATGCGATTGACACTCGGAACAAAATGACTGTCGGACTTGCAATATTTCCGAATGGTCGAGAAAAAGTTATGCAAATGATTTGTGAGCCTATGCGAATTTCGGGCTAGGAAATATAACGACTAGTCGAGGAAAAGTTATCCGAGTGCCTCTCGAACTAAAGTGGCTGTCGGACTTGAAAATATTCCGACTAGTCCAAAGAAATTTATGCGAAAGACTTGTGAATCATTGCGACTGTCGAGCTTGGAAAAATACCGACTAGTCTAGGGAAATTTATGAGACTGCCTCTCGAACTAATGCTGCAGATGGACTTGGAAGTATTCCACCTAGTCCGGGGAGTTATGCGAGTGCCTCTCGGACCAATGCGGTTGTCGGACTTGGAAATATTTCTCTTAGACGAGAGAAAGTTATGTGATTTCCTCTCAAACAAATACGGCTGTGGTTCTTGGAAATATTCCGAATAGACGAGGGAAAGATATGCGAGTGACGTGTGAAACAAAGCAACTGTCGTAATTGGAAATATTCCTACTAGTCGAGGGGAAGTTATGCGAATGCCTCTTGAACCAATTCGGTCGTCGTACTTGGAAATATTCCAATTTGTCGGCCGAATCTTATCCGAGTACCTCTCGAACCAATGTAGCTGTCGGACTAATGTATATTCCGAATAGTTGAGGGAATATTATGAGAGTGCCTCTCGATCGAATGCGGCAACCGTACTTGGAAATATTTCAACAAGTCCGTGGAAAGTTATGACAGCGCCTCTGGGCCCAATGCGACTGTCGTAATTGGAAATATTCCGTCCAGTTGAGGGAGAGTTATGCGAATGACTTATGTACCAATGTAACTGTCGGGATTGGAAATATTCTGACAAGACGAGGGAAAGATGTATATGAGTGCCTCTAAATCAAATGAGGCTGTCGGACTAGGAAATATTCCGATTAGTCGAGGGAATGTCATGTAAGTACCTCTTAAACCAATGAGAGTACCGGACTTGGAAATATCCCGACAAGTAGAGGAAATGCTTCTCGAAGCAATGCGGCTGTCGGGCTTTGCAATATTAGGATTAGTCAATCGAAATTTATGCGAATGCTTTGTCAAACAATGCGGTTGACAGACTTGGAATATTCGAAGTGGTCAATGGAAAGTTATGCGAGTTCATTTCGAACCAATGTAGCTGTCGCGCTTGAAAATTTTCCTGCTAGTTGAGGGAAAGTTATGCGAGTACATTTCGAACCAAAGCAGCTGTCTGACATGAATATATTCCAACTAGTCGAGGTAAAGTTATTCGTGTGACCGAATCAATGCGGCCGTAGTACTAGGAAATATTCCGGCTGTTCGAATGAGAATTATGCCTCTGAATCTCGAAACCATACGTCTGTCTGACTTGGAAATTTTCCAAGTATACGAACGAAAGTTATGCGAATATCTTATGAACCACCGCGACAGCCTGACTTGGAAATATTGCGACTTGTCGATGGAGTGTTATGCAAGTTCCTCTCGAACCAATGTGGCTATAGAAGTGAGAAGTAATCCAACAAGTCGAAGAACAGTTATGCGACTAACTGGCGAACCAATGCGACTATTGATTAGTCGAAGGAAAGTTATACGAGCGACTCTGGAATCAATGGGGCGGTAGGACATCGACATATCTCGACTAATCTAGGGAACTTATGCAAATGCCTCTCGAACCAGTACGGCTGTCGATCTTGGGAATATTTCGATTAGTCGTTGGAAAGTTATGCGAGTACCTCTTGAACCAATGCGTCTGCAGGTCTTGGAAATATTCGGACTAGTCGAGGGAAAGTTATACTAGTGTCTCTGGAACCAAAGCAACTGTCGGACTTGCAAATAGTCCTACTAGTTGAGAGAAAGTTATGCGAGTGCATTACGAAACAATATTGCTCCCGGACTTGGTAACAATCATACTGGTCGAGGGTAAGTTATGCTAGTGCCTGTCGAATCAATGCGACTGGCATACTTGGAAATATTTCGACTAGTCTATAAAAAATTATACGAGTGACTTGTGAGCCTATACGAATGACATGCTTGGAAATATTACGACTAGTAGTGGGAAAGTTTCCAAGTGACTTTCGAACCAATGCGCCTGCCGTTCTTGGAAACATTTTGACTAGTCGAATGAAAGTTATGCGAGTGCCTCTCGATCTAATGCTGCTGATCAACTTGGAATTATTCCGTCCATGCGAGGGAACGTTAAGCGAGTGCTACTTCTATCTAAAGGACTGTCGGACATGGAATTATTCCGACTAGTCAAGGAATAGTTAAGCGAATGATTAGTCAACCAATCCAATTATCAGAATTGGAAATATTCTGAATGGCCGAGAGAAATTTATGCCACAGCCTCAAAAACAAAAGCAGCTTTCGAACTTGGAAAGATCCCGAGATGTCGAGGGAAAGTTAAGCGAGTACCTCTCGATGCAATGCGGCTGCCAGACTTGGAAATATTCCAAATGCTCCGAGGGAAATTATAAGATTGCCTCTTGGAACAAACCGACTGTTGGATTTCGAAAAATGCCTAATAGTCGAGGAAATTTTATGAGCATGATTTGTGAGCCTATGCGAATTTCGGGCTAGGAAATATTTCGACTTGTCGAGGGAAATTTATGCGAGTGACTTGTGAATCAATGCGATTGTCAGTCTTGGAAAAACACCGACTAGTTGAGGGAAAGATATGCAAGTGCCTCTTGAACAAATGCGGCCGTCGGACTTGAAAATATTCCGACAATTCGAACAATACTTGTGCGAGTAATTTGACAACCATTGCGACTGTCGTGCATGGAAATATTCCGACTATTCGAAAGAAAGTTATGGAACTACCTCCCTATCCAGAGCGGCAGTCGCTTTTGGAAAGGTACTTACGTTTCGAGGGAAAGTTAGGCAAATGCCTCTTGAACAAATGAACTTGTCGGAATTGGAAATAATCCGAATAATCCGGGTAGTTATGCAAGTGCCTCTCGCACAAATGCGGCTGTCGGATTTGGAAATATTCAGACAAGTCAAGGGAAAGATATGCGTGTTTATATCGAAGTAATTCGACTGTTGGACTTGGAAATAATCTGATTAGCCGATGGAAAGTTATATGAGTATCTCTCGACCCAATGCGACTGTCTGACTTGGAAGTAACCCGACTAGTAATAGGAAAATTATGCAAGTGACTTACCAACTAATACGGCTGCCGGTCTTGGAAATTTCCGGCTAGTCGAAGGAAAGAAATGCGAGGGCCTCTCGAAACATTAACACTGTCGGACTTGGATGTAATCCGACTACCCGAGGGAGAGTTATCTGTGTGCCTAATGAAACCATGCGACCAACGTATTGGTCTCGGACCAATGCAACTGTCGGATTTAGTAATATTCATTCATGTCGAGGGAAAGTTATGCGAGCGCATCTCGAACCAATGCGACTGTCGGACATCGAAATCTTCCGACTGGACTTGGAATCGTTATGGGAGTATACCACGAACCAATGCGGTCGTCAAGCTTAACAATATTCCGTCTAAGCGTAGTAAGGTTATGTGAGTCACTTGTGAACCAATGTAACTGTTGGGCTTGGAAATATTCCAACTAATCGAGGGAAAGTTATGCGCATGCCTCTCGAACCAATGCGTCTGTCGAACTTAGAAATTTTCTGACTATTCGTGGGAAAGTTAAGAGTGTACTCTCGATCTAATGCGATTATCGGATTTAGAAATATTCCGTCTAGCAAAAAGAAAGTTATGCGAGAGACTTGTGAACCATTGCGACTATCCGACTTGGAAATACTCCGACTTTTCGAGGGAAAGTTATGCGAATTACTTGTGAACCAATGCGACTATTGGTCTTGGAAATAATTTCAAATTGTCGAGAAAAATTTGTGCCAGTGGCACTTGAATAAGTGTTGCTATCGGACGTAGCAATACACATTCTAGTCAAGAGAATGATATGCGAGTTCTTCTCGAACCTATGCGAATGGTGGACCTTAAAATATTCCGGTTTGTAGTGGTAAAGTTATGCGAGTGACTTGTAAACTAATGCGACTGTCGGAATTGGAAATATTCTGTCTAGTCGAGAAAAAGTTATGCGAGTACCTTTCTAACTAATGCCACTGTCGGACCTAGAAATATTCCATCTAGTCGAGGAAAAGTAATGCGAGTGACTTGTGAACCTTTGCGACTTTCGGACTTGGTAATATTCCGATTAGTCGAGAGAATGTTATGCGACGGCTTGTGAAGCAATGCAACTTTGGGAATAGGAAATATTCCGACTAGTCGAGGAAAAGTAATGCATCTGTTGCTCGAACTAATGCCACTGTCGGGCATGGAAATCTTTCGAGTAGTTGTGGGAAAGTTGTGAGAGTACACATCAAACCAATGCGATTGTCGTACCTATCAATATTCCGTCTAGTCGAAGTAAGGTTATGTTAGACACTTGTGAAGAATGTTACTTTCGTACTTGAAAGTTTCCCAACTAGTCTAGCGAAAGTTGTATGAGTGACTTTTGAACCAACCAGAATGTTGGACTTGGAAATATTCTGACTAGTCGAGGGAATGTTATGTGAGTGTCTAATGAAACAATGGGACTCTTGATCTTAGCAATGTTCCTACTGGTCGAGAAAAATTTATGAGAATAAGTTGTGAACTTATAGATCGGCGGAATTGGAAATATACCGACTAATCGAGGGAAAGTTATATGATTGCCTCTCGAACTAATTCCATTATCGGACATAGTAATATTCCGATAATCGAGGAAAAGTTATGCGAGTGCCTCTCTAACAAATGCTACTTTCAGACCAACAAACATGCCGACTTACCAAGAAAACTTATGAGATATCTTCTCGAACCAATGCGATTGTCGGACATAGAATTATTCCAACTAGTCGAGGAAAAGTTATGATAGTGCTTTGCGATCCAATGAGACTGTCAGACCTACAAATATTCGACTACTCGATGGAAATTTATGAGAGTGCTTCTCGAACCAATGCAACGGTCAGAAGCAGCAATATAACGCCTAGTCGAGGGAAAGATATGCGAGTGATTCTAGAACCAATACGAATGTCGGTCCCAGATATATTCTGTCTAGTCGAGGGAAAGTTGTGCGAGCGAATCTCAAACCAATACGAATGTCGGACCTACAAATATACCAACTAGTAGAGGGAAAGTTAAGCGAGTGCCTGTCGGAACAATGCGATTGGCAAATTTAGAAATAAGTTGACAAGTCGTGGGAAAGTTATGGGAGTGAACCTCGAAATAATGCGACAATTGGAACTAGAAATGCTCCAACTAGTCAAGGGAAAGTTGTGCGAATGACTTGGGAACAAATGCGACTCTCTGGATTTAGAAATATCCCAGGTATTCGTGGGAAAGTTATACGAGTGATTTGTGATTCAATGCGTCTGTCGGACTTGGCAAATATTCCGACTATTCGTGGGAAAGTTAAGAGAATGCCTCTCGAACCATTGATACAGTCATACCTAAAAATATTACGACTATATGTTGGAAAGTTATTAGAGTGCATCTCGAACCAATTCGAGTTACGAACATGGAAGTATTCCTACTAGTTGAGGTAAAGTAATGAGAGTGCCTCTCGAACCAATGCGATTGTCTTACTTGGAAACATTTCGACTAGTCGAAGGAAAGTTGTGCGAGTGCCTTGTTAATCAATGTGACTGTCGGGCCTAGAAATATTCCGACTAGACGAGGGAAAGTTATGAGAGTGCCTCTAGAACCTATGCGACTGTCGGAATTAGATATATTACGACTAGTCGAGGGATAAGTTAGAGAGTGCTTCTAGAAACAATGCGAATGTCTTGCTTAGAAATATTTCGACAAAGTCGAGAAAATGTAAAGCTATCGCCACAAGAAATTGTGCGCCTGACTGTTCTAGAATTGTTCCAAATAGACGAGGGAAAGTTATTACACTACCTTATTAACCAGTGCGACAGTCGAACCTCGAAATAATCCCACATGGCGATACAAATTCAATAGAGTTACCCTCGAACCACGGCAGCGGCCGGAGTTGATAATATTCCGTTTAGCCGAGGGAAGGTTATGCGAAAGACTTAAGAATGCAATGCGATTGTCGAACTTGGAAATATTCCGTCTAGTCAATGGAATGTTATGCGAGTGCAACAAGAAACAATGCGACAGACTGACCTAGAAATATTCAGACAAGACGAAGGAAAGTTATGAGAGTGCCATCATGACCAACGCGACTCTCGCAATTGGAAATATTCCGACAAGTCTAGAAAAATCTATGCGACTGATTTGTGAACTAATGCGACTGTAGCATTTGAAAATATTCCGTCTAGATAGGGAAACATATGAGAGTGCCAAAAGAACCAATGGAAATGTCGGACATATGAATATTCCCTACAGTAGAGGGAAGTTTATGTGAGATATTTGTGAAATATTGCTACAGCAAAAATTCGTAATATATATATTCGTAATATAATAATAATAATAATAATAATAATAATAATAATAATAATAATAATAATAATAATAATAATAATAATAATAATAATAATAATAATAATAATAATAATAATAATAATAATAATAATAATAATAATAAAAATAATAATAATAATAATAATAATAATAATAATAATAATAATAATAATAATAATAATAATAATAATAATAATAATAATAATAATAATAATAATAATAATAATAATAATAATAATAATAATAATAATAATAATAATAATAATAATAATAATAATAATAATAATAATAATAATAATAATAATAATAATAATAATAATAATAATAATAATAATAATAATAATAATAATAATAATAATAATAATAATAATAATAATAATAATAATAATAATAATAATAATAATAATAATAATAATAAT
>NC_062198.1:0-50000 GCF_912470025.1 Vespa velutina | reverse complement strand
AACTCTCCCTTTGATTCTACGTTCAAATCCTTCGGTTCGTTGGGCATGCGCGAAATTTTTTCCAGAATTTTCGGTATATTTCCAAATCAGATTGTGGCATTGATCCAAAATTCATTCGCTTAACTCTCAAACTTCTAGTCGGAGTAGTTCCAAACCCGACTGTCGCTTTCGTTCGAATGACACTCACATAAATTACTCTAGATAAGTCGGATCATTTCCAATTTTGACCGTAGGATTGGCCCGGTAGACACTAGCATAACTTACCCTTGACTAGTCGGAATATTTTCGATTCTGATAGCCGCATTGTTTCGAGATGCACTCGCATTACTTTCCCTCGTCTAGGTGAAATAATTCCAAGTCCAATAGCCTTATTCGTTCGAGAGGCACCCGCTATAGTTTTCTTCGACTAGTCGGAATTTCTTCAAGTCCGATAGCTGCGATGGTTCGAGAGGCACTCGCATAACGTACCTTCGACCACTGAGAATATTCCTAATTCCGGCAGTTGCTTTAGTTCACAAGTCCCTCGAATAACGTTTCCTCGTGTAGTCGGATTGAATCGAAGTCCGACATTCGCTTTTGTTCTAGAGGATCTCGTACGAAGTACCTTAGACTAGTCGGAATATCCCTTAGACCTAAAGCCGCATTTGTTCGAAGTAACACTAAAAGCTATTAGTTCGTTATGCACACGCGTATCTTTCCCCGACTGTACGGAAAATTTCCAAGTCCAGCAGTCCTATCGGTTTCCAAGTCATTCGCTTAACTTTCACCGTCTAGTCGGAATATTTCCAGGCTCAATAGCTCCATTGTTCGTGAGGCACTCGCATAACTTTCTCCCACTAGACGGTATATTTCCAAGTACAACGGCCGAATTGGTTCAAGAGGTACTCGCATAATTGTCCCATGAATATTCGTAATATTTCCAAGTCCGACAAACGCAATTGTTCGAGTGGCACTAGCATAAATTTCCCAGACTAGACGGTATATTTCCATTCCAACAGCCGATGTGGTTGTATAGGCAACCGCATAACTTTCCCTTGACGATTCGGAATATTTCCTTCCCGACAAACGCATTGATTCGAGAGGCAAACGCATAATATTCCCTTGACTAATCGGCATATTTTCAAGTCTGACTGTCGTATTGTTTCTAGAATTATTCGCATATCTTTCAATCCACTATTCGTAACGTTTCCATACACGAACATCGCGATGGGTCTAGAAGAACACGAATAACTCTCCCTCGACTAGTAGTTATATTTCCAAGTCCGACAGCCGTATTTGTTCGAGAGGCAGTCGCATGAATTATGCCGATTAATCGGAATATTTCCATTCCAGATAGTCTCATTGGTTCACAAGTTACACGATAACTTTTTCTTGACTAGTCGGAATGAATCGAAATCCAACATCAGCATTTGTACGAGTGGCACTTGCATAATATTGCGTCAAACCTTGGGAATTTTCCCAATGCCGACAGTCGTCTTAGCTCATAAGATACTCAAATACCGTTTCCTCGTATTATCGGTATGATACTCAGACCGACATTCGCTTTGATTCGTGTGGCACTTGCACAAAGTTTCTACGACTAATGGAAATATTTCCATGTTCGTACGACGCATTAGTGCTAGAACCACTCGCATAACTTTCCCTCGACAAATCGGAATATATCCTAGCCCGACAGCCGCATATGTTAGAGAGGGACTGGCATAACTTTCCTGGACTAGACGGAATATTTCCTAGTTCGAAAGTTGCATTTGATCGAGTGACACTCGCAAATTTTCCTTTGGCTAGACCGAATATTCCCAAGATCGTCAGACGCATTGTATCGAGATGCTTTCGAATAACTTTCCCTTGACTGGTCGGAATGTTTTCAAGGATGATAACTGCATTTTTTCTAGAGCCTCTCACATAACATTGCTTTTGACTACTGGGAATATACCCAATTCCGACATTCGCTTTGCTTCACAAGTTACTCGAATAATGTTTCCTCGACTAGACGGAATGATTCCAAGACCAACATTCGCTTTGGTTCGAGTGATACTGGCATTATGTACTCCGAATAGTCGGAATATTTTATAATCCGACAGCCGCATTTGTTCGTGAGGCACTCGCATAACTTTTCCTCGACTTGTCGGAAAGTTTTCAAGACCGACAGCTGCATATGTTCTAAATGCTCTCACATAACTTTCTCTTGACTAATTGGTATATTTCCAAGTCCGTCAGCCGCATTTGTTTTAGGGGCACTGGCAGAAATTTTCTCGACTCGTGGGAATATTTCCGAGTCCATCGGTCGCTATTTTTCTAGAATCACTCGCAAAATTTTCCTTCGACAGTTCGAAATATTTCCAAATTCGACAACTGCATTGGTTGAAGAAGAACTCGCATAACTTTCCGCGACTAGTCGGAATGTTTCAAGTCCAACAGTAGTATTGGTCCGAGAGACATGCGCATATATTACCCTCTACAGGTCGTAATATTTCCATGTTAGACTGCCATATGGGATCGAGAGTTACTTGCATTATTTTCCTTCGACTAGCCGGAATATTTCTGTTACCGACCTTCCCATTGGTTCAGAATATCCCGCATAACTTTCCATCGACCAGTCGAAATATTTCCAATTTCGACAGCTGCTTTGTTCGAAAGTTACTCATAAAATTCTCCGTCTAATGGAAAAAAGTCCAACTTCCACCATCGCGATAGTTCTAGAATCACTCGCATAACTTATCCTCGTCTACTATTAATATTTTCAAGTCCGAAAGCTGCATTGGTTCGAGAATTACTTAAATTTCCCTTGATAATTTGGAATATTTCCAAGATCGACATCCGCATTAGTATGAGAGGCACTCGGTTAACATTCCCTTGATACTGGGAATATTCCCAATTTCGACTGCTGCATTGGTTCACAAGTCACGCGAATAATGTTTCCTCGAGTAGACGGAATGATTCCGAATACGAAATTAGCTTGTTCGAACACCCGCACAAATTTCTCAAGACTAGTCGGAATATTTCTTAGTCTGACAGCCGCATTTGATTAAGAAACATTTGCATAACTCTCCCCGACTTGTTGGAATATTTCCAATTGAGACTGACGCTTTAGTTCTAGAATCACTTGCATAAGTTTCCCTCGACTAGTCGTAATACTTCCAAGTGCGATAGCTGCATCGGTCCGAGAGAACCTCGCATAACTTTTCCTCGACTATTCGGAATATTTCCAAGTCAGACTGCTGCATTTGTTCGAGAGGCACCCGCATAACTTTCTTTATTTAGTGGAAATATTTCCAAGTCCGATCGCCGCAATAGTTTTGGAATTAATCGCATAACTTTTCTTCGACTAGTCGTAATATTTCCTAGTTTGACAGCCGCATTTGTTCGAGAAAAACTGGCATATGTTTCCTCGACTTGTGGGAAAATTTCCAAGTCCGACAGTCGCATTACTTCTAGAATCACTCCCATTGCTTTCTCTCGACTAGTCATTATACTTCCAAGTCCAACAGCGGCATTGGTTCAAGAGGCTCAAGCATAACTTTCCCCCGTCTAGTCACAATATTTCCTGTACAAACAGTTGCATTAATTCACAAGTAAATCGCATAACACTCTCTCTCTACTATACGGGATATTTCCAAGTCAGAAAGTCGCATTTGTTCACAAGTTACTTTCATAATTTTCCATCGTCTAGTCGCAATATATATAAGACCGACAGACGCAATTGTTCTCAAGGCACTCGCATAACTCTACCTTGACTATTCGGAATAACATCCAAGACCGACAGTAGCATTGGGGCGGGAAACACTTGCATATTTTTTCACGGAAAGGTTGCAATATTTCCATTCCGGTAGGCGCATTTCTTTGAGAGGCACTCGCATAACTTTCCCTCGACTATTTTGAATATTACTAAATCTGACAGTCGTTTTATTTCCAATAGCTCAGGCATAATTTTCACTCGAATATTCGGAATATTTTTAATTCCAACGTCGTCGTATTTATCGTAGTTATTACTTATAAGTCGTATTTATCCGAGAGGCACACGCACAACTAATTCTCAACTACACGGAATGTTTCCGAGTCCGACATCCGCATTGGTTCGAGAGGCACTCCCATGAAATTCCCTCGGATTGTTGGAATATATCTAAGTCCGACATCCGCTATGTTTCGAGAGGGCCTCGCATAACATTCCCCGACTAGCTGGAATATTTCCAAGTCCAAAAGCCGAATTGGTACTCGAACCACATGCATAACTTTTTTTCAAGTCGGAGTATTTCCAAGTCCGACTGCCGCAATTGTTCTCAAGGCACTCCCATAATTTTCCCCCGACTATTCGGAAAATACACAAGTCCGACCATCGCATTAGTTCTTGAATCACTCGCATATCTTTCTCTCGACTAGTATTAATATTTCCAATTCTGACAGCCGCATTGCTTCGTGATTCACACGCGTAAGTTTTCTTCGACTATTCGGTATATTTCCAAGTCCGACCGTCGTATTGGTTCCAGAGTCACTCGCATAACTGTCCGTAGACTAGTAGTAATATTTCCTAGTCCGACAGCAACATTGGTTCGAGAAGCACTTGGATAAATTTCCAACGTCTAATCGGCTTATTACCAAGACAGACCTTCGCAATGTCTCATAATAACTCTCATTAATTTCCCTTGACTATTAGAAATATTTACAATTCGTAATAGTCAATTTGTTCGAAAGGCACTTGATAACTTTCCCCGAATAATGGAAATATTTCCATTTCCAACCGTCGCATTAGTTCTAGGATAACTCGAATATTTTTCCCTTGTCTAGTAGTAATCTATCCAAGTCGGACAGCTGCATTGGTTCGAGAATTAATTGCATAAATTTCCATCGACTAATCGGAATCTTTCCAAGTCCGAAAGCTGCAATGGTTCGAGAGGCATTCGCATAATATTCCTCCGATCACTGAGAATATATCCAATTCCGACAGCTGCTTTGATTCACAAGTCACTCGAATAACGTATCCTCGTGTAGTCGAAATTATTCCAAGTACGACATTCGATTTTGTTCCAAAGGCACTCGCACAAAGTTCCCTAAACTAGTAGATATATTTCTTAGCCCTAAAGCCGCATTTGTTCGAGAAACACTTGCATTATCTTCCCCGACTTGTGGGAATATTTCCAAGTCCGACCGTCGCATTAGTTCTAAAACCACTCGAGTAACTTTCCCTTGATGAGTCGTAATACTTCCAAGTCCGACAGACGCATTGGGTCAAGAGACTTTCGCATAACTTTCCCTCGACTAATCGGAATAATCAAAACTGTGATAGCTGCATTAGTTCGAGAGGCAATCACATAACTTTCCCGACTAGATGGAATATTTCCTAGTCTAACATCCGCATTGGTTCAAGACGACCCGCTTAACTTTCCCTCGAGTAGTCGGAATATTTCCAATACTGACAATCGCATTGGTTCACAAGACACTTTTATAACTTTCCTTCGAATAGTCGGTATTTTTTAATGTCTGGCAGCCGCATTATAGCCGGATATAGAATTACTCACATAGTTTTCCGTCGACTAATCGTAATATTTCCTAGTCCGGCATTCGCATTGGTTCGAGAGGCACTCGCATGACATTCCCGGGACCACTGGGAATATACCTAATTCCGACAGTTGCTTTGGTTCACATGTTATTCGAATAAATTTACCACGAGTAGTTGCAATATTTCCAAGCCTGACAGCCGAATTAGTTCAAGAATCACTCGCATAACATTCGCTCGACTATTCGTAATACATCCAAGTTCGACCTCTGCATTGTATCGAGTAGTAATCGCATAACTTTTCCCGAATAGTCGGAGTATTTCCAAGTCCTATAGACAAATTGGATTGAGAGTAACGCGAATAACTTTCTTTCGACTATTCGGAATATATCCAAGCAAGAAATTCGGATTGGTTTACAAGACACTCGCATAAATTTTCCTCGATTAGTGGGGATATTTCCAAATCCGATAGTCACAATGTTTCAAAAGTCACTCACATAATTCTCTCATTACTGGTCGGGATATTTCAAAGTCCGACCGTATTATTAGTTTTAGACTCACTCGCATAACTTTCTCTTGACTAAACGGATTGATTCCAAGTCTGATATCCGCATTAGCTCGACGGGCACTCGCATAATACTTTGTCGGCCACTCAGAACATTCCCAATATCGACAGTCGTTTTGTCTCACAAGATACTCGAATTATGTATCTCCGTTTAGGCAGAAAGATTCCTAGTTCGAAATTCACTTTGGATCAAGTGGCACTCACATAAAGTTCCCCGACTAGTCGGTATATTTCCTACACAGAAGCCACATTTGTTTGAAATGCACTCGCAAAACTTTCCCCGAATAGTGGAAATATTCCCAAATCTTCCCATCGCATTAGTTCTGGAAACACTCGTATTTTTCTCCCTCGACTGGTGGTAATATTACAAAGACCGATAACTGAATTGGTTCGAGAATTACTTGAATCAATTTCCATTAACTATTTGGGATATTTCCGAGGCCGACCTTCGCATTGATTCCAGATTACCTCACTTAACATTTCCTCGTCTGGTCGGTATATATCCAATTCCAATAGCTGCATTTGTTCGAAAGGCACTCGCATAATATTGCCAGACAAGTGGAATTATTTCCATATCCTACAATTGGATTAGTAATAGAATCTCTTGCATAACTTTCCGACGACAAGTCGGAATGTTTTAACGTCCAGCAGCCATATTGGTTCGAGAGGTACGCGCATAACTTTCCCGCGACTAGCCAGCATATGTCTAGGTCCGACAGTAGAATTCTTATTGGAGGAATAAATTTCCATCGATGAATAGGAATATTTCTATGTCCGTTATTTGCATTGGTTCACAGGTCACTCGCATTATTTACCCTGGACCAGTCGAAATATTTCCGAGTCAACAGTCGCAATCGATGACATGCCACTTAGATACCTTTCCCTCGACTAGTCGGGAATTTTCCAAGTCCTACCGCCGCATTGGGTTACAAGTCACTAGCATTACTTCTTCATGTATAGTAAGGCTATTTTTAAGTCCGACCGCAATAATGGTTCAAGAGTCGCTCGCATAACTTTCCCGCGACTAGTAGAAATATTTCCAAGTCCGGCACATGCATTTTTATGGGAGACCCTCGCATAATTTTCCCTCGATTAGTCGGCATATTTCCTAGCCCAGCAATCGCATTGATTCTAGAGTCATTTACATATCTTTCCGAGGATTAATCGGGATATTTCGAGATCGACCGTAGCATTGGTTCCAGAGTAACACGCATACAATTCTCTCGTCTAGTCGAAATATTTCCAAAGCCGTTATTCGCTTTGGTACTAGTGGCAACCGATTAACTTTCCTTTGACTAATCGGATTATTTCCAAACTGCCCATCGCATTCCTTCAAGAATAACTAGCATAACTTACCCTCAACACGACGGAATTGATCGAAGACCGACAGCCGCATTTTTCGAGAAGCACTAGCATAACATTCTCCTGAGAAGTGGTCATATTTCCGAGTCCGACAGATGCATTGGTTCAAGAATCACTCGCACAACTTTCCTTCTACTATTCGGACTATTTCCAGGTCGAACACTCTCGTTGGTTCCAGACCAACTCGCATAACTCTCCCTCGACTAGTCGGAATATTTTCAAGTCCGAACGCTGCATTGGTTCAAGAGACACTCGCATAACATTGCCTCGACTAGTCCGTATATTTGACAGTCCAACAGCCGCATTGTATCAAGAAGTACTCGTATAACATTCCCTCGTCTAGTTCGAATGTTTATAAGAACGACAGAATCATTGGTTTACAAGATACTCGCATATCTTCCCCTAGACTAGACGCGATATTTCCAATTCCGTCAGTAGCTATGGTTGCAGAGAAAGATGCTTAAGTTTTCCTTGACTCGTCGTAATATTTTCTATGCCGACAGTCGCATTGGTTCACAACTTACTCGCATAACTTTTCTTCAATTTGTCGGAATGGTTCCAAGACAAATATCCGCAATGGTTAATGAGTCACTCGCATAATATTCCCTCCTCTATTGAGAATATTCCACATACCGACAATCGCTTTAGTTCACAATTCTCTCGAATAATTTTTTATGGTCTAGTCAGAATGATTCCAAGTTCGAAATTCGCTTATGGTCAAGTTGCACTCGCATAAAGTTCCCTTGACAAGTCGGAATATTTCCTAGCTCGACAGCCGCTTTGAATCGAGAGGAACTCGCATAAATTTTACCCCAATAGTTGAAATATTTCCAAGTCCGACAGTTGGAATATTTCTAAATCTCCCAGTTGCATTGTTTCTTGCGGAACACGCATAACTTTACCTCAAATTGTTGGAATATTTCGAAGTTCGACAGGCCCATAGTTTTACAAATCACCAACATAACTTTTCTTCGACTAGACGAAATATTGATAAGTACGACTATAATATTGGTTTTAGGTGCACTCTCATAACTTTACCACTACTAAACGGAATATTTCGATACCCAACAGTTGCATTGGATCGAGATGCACTCGCATAACTTTCCCTCGGCTAAATGGAATATTTACAAGTTCGGCAGTCGCATAGATTCGAGTGACACTCGCTCAAATTTTTCTCGACTATTTGGAATATTTCCAAGAGGAATAGCCGCACTGGTACAAAAGTCACTCGCATAACATTCCCTCGACGAGTCCGTATATTTCCTAGTTCGACGGTCACATTGGTTCGGGTGGCACTCACATAACTTTCCCTCGACTAGTCGGAATATTTACATTGTCCAACAGTCGCATAGTTTCGAGAGGCACTCTCATAACTCTCCCTCAAATAGACGGAATAATTTTACGACCGACAGTCGCATTGTTTCTTGATATACTCGCATAACTTTCCCTGGATTAGTCGGAATGTCTCCAAATCCGATATTATATAATAAAGATGGGCACTCGTGCGGTGTCTGCAATTATGCTACCTCGCCCATTCGGGCATTCACTACGGAGGTATCTACTAGCAGCAACCACCATGGCCAAGTGACCGGACTCGGAAAAACCCAAAACTCCTGCCGACGGGGCCGAGTGAGCGGTTTAGCCACTATTATCATCGTGGCAGCAACGCAACGTCATGTCCATGCCGGCCTTTCCCATGGGGAACGACAGAGAGGATCACTCACAGTGCCATAAGCCTTGGCAATCGGTCCGTAAGATGGGATGGGAATGGAAGGATGGCAGGTTTTTTTAGTGAGAGTTTGGTGGTGGAGGGAAAAAAAGAAGAATAAAGGAAGAATAGGAATATGCGTACGAGCATCTCCGTCCATATTTTGTACGAAAGTGGGCTAACCCGAGAAGATTACAAGCACTCACCCCTATCACCGGAACTCAGACAATCCCGGATGAATATGATTCAAGATCTAATGACATTTTATGATGAGGGGTTCTTTGCGGTACTCCGCGAAGATGAAGAAGGCCTCGGTCGTGGAGACAAAATGTCACGCTGCTTCCGGCCAATCCTCTTTCGCGGAAAATTTCTCCTAGAACCACTCTGTGGTTCGAAAATCGGACAGTCCAAGATATGATGCGAATCCGTGTCCTCTTCGCCATGCTCACATGCTCCTTCCGTGATGATGTTCAGCATCGTCAGCTTGGCCTTGAAGATTTCGTGTCCTGCAACAAAACTGACTTGTGAAATTGTTAGGAGAGAAGTAACAGGCACCCATCCTTTTCTTTATGTCCGGGAATAACGCGTATGTCGTCCATCTCTTGGAGGAGTTCTATCACCTAGACTGCCAAACCGAGAGATTTCCTCGTCGATCTGTCTTGCAATCACTTCGGGCCTTCCGGTTTTAGCGTAGCTATTTCGGTGCACCTATTTCTCCTTGTCGTATAGTCTCCTTCGTTTCAATAACTGGAGATCTATCGAGGCATCAGCTGCTATGACGCAGAGAAATTTCTTAGCAGTTGCGCGATACGCGGATTTGATCGAGATGACGGCCTATCGCTGGATCGTGCTTAACTTTTTGAGATTTTCTTCCTTGTAGAGATCAGATCATCCTGCTGCCGCGTACGTGACCGTAGGGTGAACACGCCTCCATAGATCGATCGTAGGACGCAGTGGCGGAGTTTCCATTCCCTAGCTGTTAACCTGCCTAGCTTTGTAAACAATGGGCTGTCCTTGTCGTTTAGGTGACGACATTGTGTCGTAACTCCCTTTACCGAAGTATACTCCGTGGTATTTAACGGAATTCCTAAATTCAATATTATTGTTCCATATCTTTATGGTGAGAGGTCTGCGCGTTAAGTCGGTTTTTTTCGTCGTTCTCCGTTTCTATCTGGACGTTTCCCTACAATTCTAACGATGGGTTTCCTTTTAACCCAATCGCTCTTTAGGATGATCGTTTCCGTCTTACGTTCGGAGATTGTCAATTTCGCCGACCTGCACCATCGTGCTTTTAACCACGCGACTTTCTTTCTCTTCAAGTTCTTTCCTGAAGTCTCCATCTACGATGACGAGTAGGTTGTCCGCGTACGCGATCGTGTTGATTTCTGAGGATTCCTCCAGTATCCTGAGGAGCTCGTCGAACATGAGTTTTCAGCAGAAGGGGCAAAGGACCGAACCTTGTGGGCATCCACTCGAGGTCTGCTTTAAAACCTCATGTTTTCCCAGACCATTTTGTCCCTACAGTCCGCAAAGTAGCTTGTCATCACTTTAAAGGAGTTCCTCAGGAAGTCCCGATTTTGGAGTTTCTTGAAAACTAGATCCCAACAAACGTTGTTTAAAGCTCCCGAGATGTCGAATAACAACGCGATGACATATCTCCGTGAGGATTCAGAAACCATTTGACGCATCGCTACTATTGCGTCTTCTGCTGTACATCCCTGGACACACCCAAACTGTTTGTGCGATAATTTTCCTGGCGCGTAGGAGGGTTTGGTGATGCGCAGTTTCAACAGCCTTTCCAGAACCTTCCCTACGGCGAAGAGAGGGCATATCGGTCGATAGGGCTAGGGGTCTTCCGTGTCATTGTTGTCGCGCTTCAGGAGTGCTCCTAAGGAGCCCAAAAACGGGAAGATACCCCATTGAATGCATCCGTTGAAAATGTCTACGAATTGGGATGGGATGACGGTGAATACTTTTTTGAGCACACATGCCTCGATGAGATCCGGCCCCAGGGCTTTGTCGTTTTTGTGGGACCCTATGACCCGCGCGACCTCTTTCTCCGTGAAGAGAGGGGCATTCGCCGTTTCGAGAACCTTTCTTGTGAAATTCCGGACCGCTCGCTGTTATGGTATGTCTTAGGATACGCTATCGTCCGGGACAGGCTTATTGAGGATGCATCTTGCCGTTTCTTGGATGTTCTTGGTCTTTCCTCCATCTTGTTTATGATTATTAGCTACTCATTCGGCGCGTAGTATGCCCGCCTGTTGTTTGTAAACGTTCCTTAACGGATCCGCGTTGCCCTATTTCGTAACGAATTTTCTCTATCTTACTAATTTGGCACGTCGTACTTCTTTGCTGCATGCCCGCAGCGTTGAACAATACTCGTGCATTAACCCGAGGAATGCCTGATATTCATTTTCATTCTGGAAAGCGCGTCTCAACTTAGCTACCGCTTTTATCTTGTTCAATAGCGCTGATGTCCTCCATTGGTTGAACTTCTGGTATGCATATTTCCGGGGAATAAATTCACAGCAGGCGGTTTTAGCACACTAGAGCGCTTGTTGTCTCGTGTCTCCACTTCTGAAGCCGATATTAAACTGCATCCCTCTAACCTTGCAGAGTTAAGAGAAAGCCAGCGAACGGGTCCCAGTCGGCTCTCCTGGTATTGAACCACCAGTTTCCCTCGCCCCGAGCACCGTCCTTCCGACCCGTCTCGGCCTTCGGGGATGTATCGCGATGTTTATTGAATTGTGGTCACTGAAAGTCCAGCCTGTTCTTACTTTCCATTAGCCAATGAGTCCACTCATGGATTGCGACGAGAAGGTTACGTCAATTTTTGAGAAACCTCTCGCGATCTAAAATGTAGGTAGCTTCTTTACGTCGTTAATAACTTTTAGCCCATATGCCCAAATGAGGGCTTCTTACTTCGAGCCTCTTTCGTCTGTGCTCTGAGGGCCCCAGAAAGGAAATCGCTTGTTGGCGCCCTGCGATACTATTACTCTCTCCCCCATTAAAGCACGAAGAATTGTTTCCAAGTGACCAAGATGCTTCTTTATCTCGTCGTTGTACTGAAAGTAATGCGAGATGTTGTAGAAGGAGAAGCCGGATTCTTGCATTTCTGCACAGACGCATTGCGAATTGCTGAGCTGCGAGGTAAACAGCAAAGTTATTCATAAAGAATATTTTTTCCCACGAGCCACCATCATGGAATTTAAAGGGGCTACTTCATAATTAAATATAAAAAAGAAGACGCCGAAAGAAAACTTTTAAGTTACAGAAATACGCATTAAAAAAAATGTAATAATAATAATAAATTGTGAAGGGAAGTAGTACCTTTCAGTTATAGTTCCAGTAATGGTGGAGTGACGGTGCGATGGTCGGATAAGCATTGAGGTATATTAGCGAAATGCTTTAAATGAAAGGGCTTAAAATAATGGGCAAAGATCATCTATTCTGGGTGCTCTATTAAGACAATTTAAGTAAATCATTTAGAGGAGAAGAGAAAGAACATGTAATCAAGGTACTCCAACAAGGGCACATTAAGTAAATGGGCTTCGGAGGAGAAGATTGAAATAATATCAAAGTTCTTTCATAAAAGTACCTTAAGTAAAGGGACTCAGGAGGAAAAGAGAGAATATAAGATTAAGGTTCTGTTAGTATAACTTTAAGTAATGGGCATATTGTAAGAAGAAGGGACATATGATCAAAATTCTTAGGTGAAGTACTTTGGGTAAAATGAATTGGAAGTAACAAAACATATAATCAAGTACATTAGCAGAATTACTCAAATACATTGAGTAAAAGGACTTAGAAAGGAAAGAATTATCTTGCAATTAAGTGCTTTTGCAAAAGTACTGTGAACATACGAAGTAAAGAAAGAGCATTTAGTCAAGGTGACTTAGTGAATGTACTTTAGGTAAAAGAGCTTGGAGGAGGGACATATAATCCAAGTGTTTTTGTAAGAGTACTTTACGTGAGACGACTTGGAAGGAAAAGAGGGAACATATGATTAAGTACATTGATGGAAATACTTTACATGTAAGGATTTTGGGAAGGAAAGAAAAAACATACAATCACGATTCTGTATTAAAAGTACTTTGAATGACAGGACTTGGAAGGGGTGGAAAATAATCAATCATAGTGGAGGTACTTCGGTAATGTACTTTAAGGGAGGGTACTTGGAGAGGAAAGAGCATACAAACTAGGTCCTTTAAAAGTGCTTTAGATAAGGGGACTTAAAAAAGGGAGGAAAGAACACATCTAATGTTTTCTAATAGAAGTTCTTTAAGTCAAGGGACTTAGAATGAAAAGAAAGAACATGTAATAACGGTTTTGGTGGTAATACTTCAAGTAAGGGACTTGGAAAATAGAAGAAGAACATACGATCAACGTACTTGATGAAGGTAATTCTGGTTAGAAGGCGTAAGAATATAACCAAGACAGTTGGATCAATTACTTTAGTAAAAGTACTTTAAGTAATAGGTATTAGAAGAATAGGAGAATCTCCAAATACGATAGCGGCATTGATACACAAGACACTCTCACATCTTTCCTCATCTAGTTAGAATTTTTCTTGGTCAAACAGTAGCATTTCTCGAGAGTCACTCTCATAACTATCCCTCCACTAGACGGAATATTTCTAAGTCCGATAGTCTCATTGGATCACAAGTCACTCACATAACCTTATTTCGACAAGACGGATTATTGATAATTCTGGCTATCGCATTGGTTCTCGGTCCGCACTCAAAACATTACTACTAATCGGGATATTTCTAGGCCCAGAAGTCGCATTGTATTGAAATGCACTCGCTTAACTTTTCCTCGGCAGAAATGAATATTGCTAAGCCCGACAGAAGCATTGGTTCGAGTTGCACTAACACAATCATTTCTCAATTATTTGGAATATTTCCAAGTTCAATAGTCGCATTTGTTCATAAGGCTTTCGCATAACTTTCCCTCGAATAATCGGAATGTTCATAGTCGGAGAGTTTCTTTGATTCAAAAGGTACTCGCATAAAATTCACTCGAGTAGTCGGAATATTTCCGAGTACGATTGTCGCATTGGTTCACAAGGCATTGGCATAACTTTCCCTGGAATATTCGGAATGTTCCAAGTCCGACAGTTGCTTTGATTCAAAGTGTTATCACATAAAATTCACTCGACTATTCGGAATGTTTCCAAGTACGACAATTGCATTTGTTTGAGTGATGATCGCATAACTTTCTCTCGATTAGTCGGAATATTTACAAATCCAACTTTTTCCATGGTTCGAGAGGTATTCTAATAACTTTCTCTCGACTAAACGGAATATTTCTAATTTCGACAATCGCATTATTTGGAAAACACTCGCGTAAATTCCCTCGACAGATAATTTCAAGTTTGACAGTCGCATTGGTTCGATAGACACACGCATGACTATCCCTCGACTCGTCGGGGTATTTCTAAATCCGACAGTTCCATATTATGATTATTATGGTTTTTATATTCATTATTATGATTATTATGATTATTATTATGGTAATTACGATTGTTCTTATGATTATTATGATTATAATAATAATCGCGTAATATTCGCTCGATTGGACGGGATATCTCCAAGTATGACTGTCGCGTTAACTTGAGTTTAACTCGCATAACTTTCCCTCGACTAGTCAGAAAATTTGCAAATCCGATGGAAGCATTTTTTCGACTGGCACTCGTATTATTTTCCCCCAACTAATCGGTATATTTTCAAGTCCGACTACCAGATTGGTTCGGGAGTCATTCTCGTAACATTCCCTCGACTGTAGAGGATATTTCCAAGAATAAACTCCGCATTGATTCAAAAGGCATTTGCATTACTTTCTCTCGACTAGTCGGAATATTTCCATGTTCGACCGCCGTATTGGATAAAGAGTAATTTGCATAAGTTTCCCTCGACTTGTCACAATATTTCCAAGTCCGACGATCGTATTCTTTCTATAGGATCTCGAGTAATTTTCCCGCGACAACTCGGTATATTTAGAACCTTAATAGTCACATTTGTTCACATGTCACTCGCAGAACCATTCCCCTATTAGTCGAGGTATTTCCAATGCAGACAGTCATATTCTTTGGAGATCCACTTGCATAACTTTTCCACGAATAGACGGTATATTTCCAAGACCGCTAGTCGCATTGATTTGGGAGTCAATCGCATGACTAGTCGATAATTCCCTACCATCTGTCAGAATATTTCCAAGCTTGACTGTCGCATTGGTCCACAAGTTACTCGCATACCTTTCCCTCGAATAATTAGAGCAATTCCGAGACCACCAGTTACCTTGGTTCGAGGGGCACTCGAATAACATTGCTTCGACTAGTTGGAATATATCCGAGTCCAACAGCCGTATTTTCCCATCCAATAATTTTCCCTTGATTAACCGTCATATGTCGAGGTTCGAAAGTAGGATTGGTAATGAAGGTATTCGCATAAAATTTCCTCGGAAACTTTCTAAATACGAACGTCGCATTGTTTCACAAGTCACTCGCGTTCTTTTCCCTCGACTAGACGAAATATTTTCAGTTCCGTCAGACGAACTGTTTCGAGTGTCTCTCGCATAACATTCTCTCGAATAGTCCTAATATTTCCAAGTCTGATGATCTCATTGGTTCGAGAGGCACATAACATACGACTAGTAGTTATATGTCCAATTCGGTAAGTCTTATTGATTCACAAGTGACACGCAGACTTCTCTCTTTACTAGTCGTAACATTTCCAAATCCGATAGTTTTTTTGTTAGATTTGCACTTGAATAGCATTCCCTCGACTAGTCGGGGCATTTCAATTCCTACCGCCGCATTGGTTCAAAAATCATCCGCATTACTTTTTTCCAACTAGACGAAATATATCCAAGACTGACCTCACTATTGAATCAAGAGTCACTCATATAACTTTCCCGCAACTAGTAAAAGTACTTTCAAGTCAGAGAACCACATTGTTTCGAGAGGCACTCGCAAAGCTTTCCAACGATTAGGTTGAAATTTTTCCAAGCCAGACAGCCGCATTATTTCATAAGTTACTCGGAAAACTTTCCCTCGATAAGTTATTATGTATCTAAGTCCGGCAGGTGTATTGGTTCAAGAGGCTTTCGCATAACATTCCCTTTATTATTTAGGAAAATTATAAAAGTTACTCGGAAAACTTTCCCTCGACAAGTTATTATGTATCTAAGTCCGGCAGGTGTATTTGTTCGAGAGGCTTTCGCATAACATTCCCTTTATTATTTGGGAAAATTCCATGTGCGACAGTCGTATTGGTTTGAAAAGCCCTCGCCAAACATTTCCTTGAATAGACGGGAAATTTCCAAGTCCGTTGTTCGAGAGGCACTCGCAAAACTTTCCAACGATTAGGTTGAAATTTTTCCAAGCCAGACAGCCGCATTATTTCATAAGTTACTCGGAAAACTTTCCCTCGATAAGTTATTATGTATCTAAGTCCGGCAGGTGTATTGGTTCAAGAGGCTTTCGCATAACATTCCCTTTATTATATAGGAAAATTATAAAAGTTACTCGGAAAACTTTCCCTCGACAAGTTATTATGTATCTAAGTCCGGCAGGTGTATTTGTTCGAGAGGCTTTCGCATAACATTCCCTTTATTATTTGGGAAAATTCCATGTGCGACAGTCGTATTGGTTTGAAAAGCCCTCGCCAAACATTTCCTTGAATAGACGGGAAATTTCCAAGTCCGTTGTTCGAGATCCTCACGCATAACTTTCCCTTCATTAGGCAGAATATTTCCAGGTCCGGCAGACCCGTTGTTTAAAGGGTCAGTCGCATAACATTCCTTCCACTATTCGGAACATTTCCATGCCCGACAACCACATTGGTTCGAGAAGCACCCGCATAACTTTCCTCGACTAGATGGAATATATCCAAGCCCAACATCCGTTTTGGATCGAGAGACAAATGCATAAATTACCCTTGACTTGTCTGAATATTTCCAAGTCCGACAGCTGCATTGGTTCGAGAGACACTCGCATAAGTATCCCTAGACTAGTCGAGATATTTCCTAGTCTTACCGTCTCATTGGTTCCAGAGTCACTCGCATAACTTCCGTTCGAATATTTGTAATATTTCCAAGTCAGTCAGCAGCTATGGTCCATAAGTTAATCTCACAACTTCCGCCGACTTGTCGGAATTTTTCTACGTCCGATAGCCACTTCGATTCGAAAGGTATCCACATAAATTCCTCCCATCTAAGCGGAATAGTACATTGTCCGACAGTCGTATTGGTCCGATTGGCGTTTGCATAACTTTCCCTTGACTAGTCAGAATTTTTTCAAGTCCGGCAGCCGCATCGTTTCACAAATCACTCGTATTACTATTTCTTGACAAGTCAAAATAATTCGAGATCCGACGATCCTTCAGATACGAGTGGCACTCGCATAACGTTCCCGAGTCCGAACGTCGCATTTGTTCCAGAGTTACTCCTATAATTATACCACGAATAGTAGGTATTTTTCCATTCCTACAGCCGAACATTTTTGTGAGGGAATCGCATAAACTTCGATCGACTAGTCGGAAAATTTCCAAGTCGCATTGGTTCACAAATCACTCGCATAAATTTTACCCGAATAGTCGGAATGTTTTCAAGTCCGATTGACGCATTGGTTCGAGAGGTACTCCCATAATATTTCCGCGACTTGTCGAAATATTACCAAATCCGACAGTTGCATTGGCTTACAAGACAGTCGAATAACTTTTCGTCGACTAGTCCGTATATTTCCAAGCCCAACATTCGCTTTGTTTCTAAAGGCACTCGCATAAGTTTCGCTGGACTATTCAGAATATTTGCAAGACTGGCAGCCCCATTGGATCGAGGGGCACTCACATTGTTTTCCATCGACCAATCGGGTTATTTCCATGTCCGAGATTCGCATTGGGAACAGAGTCACAAGAAATACTCTCACTCTACTAGTCGGAATATTTACTATTCCGACATTCGCATAGGTTCCCAAAGCAATCGCAATTTTCCATTCATTAGTCGGGTTACCTCCAAGTCTGATAGTCGCAAATTGTCAGGTGACTCTCGCATAATTTTCATTCGAATATTCGGAATATATCTAATTCTGACGGTTGTATTTATCCGAGAGGCACACGCACAACTTTTGTTCGATTACACAGATTGTTTCTAAGTCCGATAAACGCTTTGGTTCGAGGTTCACTCGCATTATTTTCCCTCGACTCGACGGAATATTTAGATGTCCGACAGTCTTATTAGTCCGAAAGGAACTCGCATAACTTTCCCTTGAGAAGTCGAAATATTTCCCAACCGACAGCTACATTAGTTTGAGAGACACGCGCATAAGATTCGTTCGTTTACTCGGAATATTTCCAATTCCGATAGGCGCATTAATTCCAAAGTCTCCTGCATAATTTTCCTCGACTAATCCGAATATTTCCAAGGCCGACATTTGGTTTGTTTCTAAAGGTACTCGTATAAGTTGTGCTCGTCTATTCGGAATATTTCCAAGTCCAACTGTTGAATTGGATCATTTGGCTTTCTTAAAACACACCCTCGACTAGTGTGAATATTTTCACATCTGACAGTCGCATTAGTTCATCATCACTCGCATAACTCTCCCTCGACAAGTCGGAATATCCCCAAGTGAGACAGTCGCCGAGATTCGACAGGCAATCGCATAACCTTCACTCGACTATTCGAAATATATTCAAGTACGATAACCTTATTTGTTCAAGAGGCACTCGCGTAACTTTCTCCTGTCTAGTTGGAATATATCCAAGTTCGACAGTCTTATTAATACGAGAAGTACTCTCATAATTTTCCCCCAACTAGACGGAATACTTAGAAGTCCGACAGCCGCTTTGGATCGTGAGCATATGATTAACTTTGCCACGACTAGTTGGAATATTTCCAAGCCCAACAGTCGCATTGGTTCACAAATCATTCGCATGGCTCTTCTTCGAAATGTCGGAGTTTTACCAAAACCAATTGTCGTAATTCTCGCATATCTTTCTCTATACTAGTCGGAATATTTCCAAGTATGACAGCCGCATTGAATCGTGATGCACGCGCATTAAATTCCCTCGACTAGTCGTTATATTTCCAATTCTGACAGTCGCATTGGTTCGATAGGCTCTCGCATATCTTTCCCTCGACTTGTCGGAAAAATTTCAGACCGCCAGCCGTACTGTTGCGAGAGGCACTCGCATAGCTTTCCACCAACAAGTTGGAATACGTCCAAGGCCGACATTCTCATTGATTCTAAACGCAGTAACATAACTTTCTATTGACTACTCTGGTAATTTCCAAGTCCGACAGTCGGAAAGAGTCGAGAGTCACTAGCACAATTTTCACTTGACTGGACGGAATATTTCCATTCCTACAGTCGTATTGAACCGAGAGGCATACGCATAACTTTTACTCTACTATGTTTCTACGTCCGACAGCCGCTTTGGTTAGATAGTCACTAGCATAACTTTCCCTCGTCTAAATGGAATAGTTCCAAAACCGACAGATGCTTTGGATAGAAAGGAACTCGAATAACTTTCCCTCGACTAATCAGATTACTTCCATGTCTGATAGGCTCATTGGTTCTACGTCACTCGCAAAAAATTCCCGCGACTAGTCTTAGTAGTTCCGAGTTCGACAGTCATAATGGTTCGAGAGGTACTCGCATAACTTTCCCCCTACTAGTCATTATATTATCATGTCCGACAGCAGCATTTGGTAGAGAGGCACTCACGTCAGTTTTCATATAGAATACGAAACTTTACCAATTCGGACAGTCGCGTTGATTCACAAGTTACTCGTCTAACTCTTCCTCGACTAGCCGGAATATTTCCAAGACCGATAGCCGCATTGGTCCTAGAGGCAGTCTCAAAGGTTTCTCAAATCTACTCGGAGTATTATCAAATTTGACATAAGCTTTGATGCAAAAGTGACTTGCATAACTATCCCTCGACTAGTCGTAATAGTTTAAAGTCCGCCAGGCTCTTTGGATAGAAAAACCCCACTTAACTTACCCTCGACTAGTCGGAATATTTACAAGTATGACATTCGCTTTGATTCGAGCGGCACTTGTATAAATTTCCCTTGTCTAGTCGGAATATTTCCAAGTGCGACAATCGCATTTCTACAACTGGTAAGTATATTTCTAAAAACGACGGTCGCATTGATTCACAAGACACTCCCATATCTCTCACTCGACTAGTCGAAATATTTCCAAATCAGACATGCGTGTTGATTCGAGTGGCACTAGCATAAGTTTCACTCGACTTGTCATAATATTTCTTAGGATGGCAGCCGTATTAGTTCGAGAGGCACTCGCATAACGTCCCCCGTCTAGTCGGAATATTTCTACTTCCGACGGCGCATTGGTTCAAGAGGCAGACGCATAACTTTTCTACAAATAGTTGTGTTATTTCCAAGTCCGACAGTAGCATTGGTAATGGAGTTAGACGCATAACATTCCCTCGATTAGTAGGAACATATCTAAGTACGACAGTCTCATTAGTTCAAGTGTCGCTAGCAAAACTTTCCTTCGACTAGTAGGAATATTTCCAATTCCAATAGCAGCATTGTTTCGAAAGTCACTCGTATAACTTTTCGTCGATTAGTCGAAAATATTTCCATGTCCGACAGTTGCATTGGTCACTCACACTTCTTTCCCTCAACCCGTCGGAAATTTTCTAACTTCGACAGTTAAATTGGTTCGAGCAGAACTTTCATAGCTTTCTCATGCCTAGTCGGATTATTTCTAAGTTCGACAGTCGCTTTCCTTCCAGAGGCGCTCGTATAACTATCTCTCGACTAGTCAGGATATTTCCAAGTCTGACATTCGCATTATTTCTAGAGACAATTACATAACTATGCATCGACTAGTAGAGTCATTTCCATGTCAAACAGTCGCAATTGGTCAGGGGGCACTCGTATAACTTTCCGTCGATTAGTCGGAATATTTTAATGTATGATAGCCGCATTGTTTCAAGAGGCACCCGCAGAACATTAAGTTCTCTAGTTGGGATATTTTCAAGTCCGACAGACGCTTTGGTTCGAGTGTCCCTTGCATAATTTTCCCTCGACTAGTCGGTATTTTTCTAAGTTCGGCAAACGTATTGATTCGAATGGAACTCTCATAACTTTCCCTTGTCTAGTCCGAATACCTTCAAGCCCGACAGTCGAATTGGCTCACAAGCAACCCCATAACACTTTTTCGAAAAGTCCGAATATTTCTAAGGCCTACAGTCGCTGTGTTTCTAAAGGCACTAGCATAAATTTCCCTCGAATATTCGGAATATTTCCAAGGCCGACAGCCGCTTTGTCTTCAGGATCACTTGTATAACTTTTTCTCTACAAGTCAGAATATGTCCAAGCCCAATAGCCGCATTGGTTCGAGAGGCACTCCTATAATTTTACCCGACTAGTTGGAATATTTCCAAGTCCGGCAGCCGTATCGGATCGAAAGGCACTCGCATAACTATCACCCGTCTAGTCCGATTAGTTCCAAGTCCGACAGGTGCATTGGATTGAGAGACAGTCGCATAATTTTCGCTTGATTAGGAGAGATATTTCAAAGACCAACAGTGGTAATGGTCTGATGGACAATCGCTAAAATTTCCCTCGACTATACGTAATATTTTCAATTCCGACAGCCGCATTGGTTTGGGAGACACTAGCATACGTATCTTTCGACGAGTAGATCATTTCCATGTCCAACCGTAGAATTGGTTCCAGTATCATTTGTATAACTTTTCCTCTAATAGTCGGAACATTTCCAAGTCAGACAGTCACTTAGGATCCAGTGGTTCTTGCAAAACTTTCCTACGACTAAAGAAATATTTCCATGTCCAGCAACTGTATTAGATCGAGAGGCATTCGCATAACTTTCCTTCGAGATGACGGAATATTTCCAAGACCCACAGTCTAATTGTTCAGAGATTCATCCTCATAACTTTTCCTCGACTAGTCGGAATATCTTTAGTCGAATAGTCGGAGTATTTCTTCTTCCGACAATCACAATGGTTCGAGAGCTTGCATAACTTTCCCATGATTAGGCGGGATATTTCCAATAATCGTATTGGTCCGAAAGGCACTTGCACAACTTTCTCTCGACTAATCGAAATATTTTCAATTTCGACAGCTGCTTTAGATCGATAGGCTCTCGCATAACTCTTCCTCGACTAATCAGAATATGTCCAAGTACAGCAGTTGTATTGATTCGAAAGGCTCTCGCATAACAATCTTACCACGAGTTGGGACATATCCATTTCTGACAACCGCATTGGATCCAGAGGTACTCGCATAACTTACCTTCCAATAGACGGAATATTTGCTAGTTCAACCGACGCATTGGTTAGGAAAGCGATCCCATAATATTTCCTCGACAAGTCGAAATATTAGCAAGTTCGAGAGTCGCCTTGGCTCACAAATCAATCGCATAACTCTCCCTCGAATAGTAGGAAAATTTCCAAATCCGACAGTCGCTTTAGTTGCATTGGCACTCTCATAAGCTTCCCTTTACTAGTCAGAATATTTCTCAATCCGGCAGTCGTTTTGGTCCGAGAGGCAATCACCTAACTTTCCCTCGTCTAGTTGGAATATTTCCAAGATCGACAGCCGCATTGGTACAGGAATTGCTTGCCTAACTTTTCTTCGACTACTCGCATTATTACCAATTCTGACAGTTGCTTTGGTTCTAAAGTTACGCGCATAACTTTTCCTCGACTTGTCGGAATATATTTAAGTACGACTGTCGTTCTTGTTCGAAGAGGCACTTTATAACTTTCACTTGACTGGGCATGATATTACCAAAACCGACAGTCGAATAGGATCAAGAGGCACTCGAATTACTTTTCCTCGACTTGTCTGAATATTTCCAAGTCTGACAGTCGCATTTGTCACAAGTCATTCACCTAACTCACTTCCGACAAGTCGAAATATCCACAAGTACGACAGTCGCCTAGTTTCTAGAGGCACTAGCATAACTTCTCCTCAATTCGTTGGAAGATTTCCAAGACCGACAGTTGCATTGTTTCAAGGGGAACAGCCATAACTTTCCCTTGACTAGTCGGAAAACTTTCAATTCTGGGAGTCGCATAAATTTCCCTCGACAAGTCGAAATATTTCCAAGTCAGACGTTTGCATTGGTTCGTGAGCCACTCGCTAAACTTTCCTTCGACTAGTGATAATGTTTCTAGGTCCGAAAGACGCAATGGTTCACATGTCACTAGCATAACATTCTCACGAATAGTTGGAATATTTCCAAGTCCGATTATCGCAATTTTTCGAGAGGAATTCTCATAACTGGTCTTCGACTAATTGGGATCTTTCTTGGTCCGTCAGTCACATTGTTTTGAGAGGCCCTTGAATAATTTTTCCAACTCGAAATATTTTTAAGTCTGACAGCAACATTGGTCGAGAGGCATTTGCATAAACTTCCCTCGACTAGTCAGCATATTTCTAGGTACGACACTGGCATTGTTTTGAGATTCACTCGTATAAATTTCACTCGACTAGTCGGAATATCTTCAAGATCGACAGTCGCATTGCTTGTTGAGGCACTTGTACAACTTTCTCTCGACTAGTCAGAATGTTACCAAGTCCGATAGTCGCGATTGTTCAATATTCACGCGCATAACTTTCCGTCGAATAAGAGGAATATTACTATTTCCGACATTCGCACTGGTACGAGAGGCACTCGTATAAATTTCAAACGACTTGTCTAAACATTTCCAATTCAGAGAGTGGCATTGAAACGGGAGCACGTGGGTGTCTTTTTCTCGATTAGTCGGAAAATTCCAAATCCCCAAAATAAATTACCCTCGATTAGGCAAAATATCTCCAATTAAGACAGTCGCATTGATTCGAAAGAAACTCCCATAACTTTTCCAAGACTTGTCAGAATATTTTCATGTCCGCCAGTCGCATTGTTTCAAGAGGAACAGCCATAACTTTCCCTTGACTAGTCGGAAAACTTTCAACTCTGGGAGTCGCATTATTTCATGTGGCACTCCCATAACTTTTTCAGAAAATTCGGAATATTTCTAATTCTGAAAGTCGCATTAGTTCTAGAGGCACTCACATAGCTTTTCCTCGACTAGTCGGAATATTTCCAAGAACATCAATCGCATTCATTCACATGTCACACGTATAACTTTTCCTTGGCTAGACGGAATATTTCTATGTCCAACAGTGGCATTGATTTCAGAGGCATTAGCATTACTTTCCCTCGAATATGTCGGAATATTTTCAACACCAAAAGTCGAATTGGTTCGAGAGGCAAACGCTTAACTTTCCATCGACTAGATGGTTTACTTCCAAGTACGACAGTCGCATTCGTTTACAAATCAGTCGCTTAATTTTCCTTCAACTTGTCAAACATTTCCTAGTCCGACAGTCACGTTGGTTCAAGACGTACACTCATAACTTTCCCTCGACTAATCGGAATATTTCTTAGTCCGACTATCGCATTGATTCACAAGTCAATTGCAAAACTTTCTCTCGACTATTCGGTATATATCTGAGTCCGTTAGTCACACTGTTACGAGAGACACTCTCATAACATTCCCTCCTCTTTCGGAATATTTCTATTTCTGTCATTCGCAATGGTTCCAGATGCACTCGCATAACTTTTCCTCTACTAGTTTGAATATTTACGAGTCAGCCAGACACATTGATGCGGGAGGAAGTTTCATAACTTTCCCAGGACGAGTAGGAAAATATCCATGTCCGATGGTCGCATTGATTCATGGGTACTTCCATAACTTTTCCTCGATTAGTCGAAATATTTCGGCATCTGACAGTCGCAATGGATCGAGATGCACTCGCATAACTTACTTTCAATTCGTCGATATATTCCAAAGTCGGACAGTCTCGTTGGTACACAAGTAACTCGCATAATCTTCCTTCGTCTTGTCGGAATATTTCTATACCCGAAAGTCGCATTCGATCACAAGTTACTCACAATTCTTTCCCTCGACTTTCGGAATATTTCTAGGTTCGACAGACGCATTAGTTCAAAAAACACTTGCATAACTTCCCTTCGGCTAATCTGAATATATCCAAGTACGAGAGTCGCATTTCTTCACATGTCAATTGCATAACTATCTCTCGAATATTTGGTATTTTCATAATCATCACTTATAACTTTTCGTCGACAAGTTGGTATGCTTCCAATTCTGATAGTCGCATAAGTTCGAGAGGCACTCGCATTACTTTTCCTCGACCAGTCGGAATATTAGTAGGTCTGACATTCGCATTGGTTCGAGAGGCACTCGCATAACTTTCCCTCGACTAGTCTGAATATTTTCAAGTACGATAGTGTAATTGTTTCATTGGTAACTCGCATAACTATTCCAAGATTAGTCGGAATATTTTCTGGACCAAGAGTCGCATCGGTTCGAGAATACTCGCATAATTTTCCCTTTACTAGTCGGAATACTTCCAATTCCGATAGTCGCATTGGTTCGTAATGCACTCTCATAACTTTTACACGACTTGTTGTAATATGTCTTATTCCGACCGTTGGATTGTTCCTCAAGTCAATCGCATAACATTCTCTAGACTATTCGGTATGTATCTGCGTCCGTTTGTCGTATTGGTTCGTGAGGCACTGTCATAACTTCCGCTCGACTAGTCGGAATAGGTCCAATTCTTACAGTCGCTTTAGTTCGTGAGGCCCTCGCATAAATTTACCTCGACTAGTCGGAAAATTTATAAGTTGGAGTTTCGCATTGATTAGAAATACATATGCATAACTTTCATTCGACCAGTCGGTATATTTTTAATCCAACTTGTCACCTTGGTTTATAAGTCAATCGCAAAACATTCGTTCGACTAGTTAGAATATTTCCTAGTTCGACGGTCGCGTAGGTTTGAGTAGCACTTGTATAACTTTCCCTAATCTTGTCGGAATATTTTTAGGTCCGACAGTAGCATTATTTCCAGACGTATTCGCATGACTTTCCCTCGACTAGGTGGAATTTTTCCGAGTCTATAGGTCGCATTGTTTCGAGAGGAACTCCCACTACTCTCCCTGGACTTGTCGTAATATTTCGATATACGCCAGTCGCATTGTTTAGAGAGGTACTGACATATCTTTCTCTCGACTAGACGGAACATTTCCAAGTCCGACAGTCGCGTACGTTCGAGAGAAACTTTCATGACTTTCCCTCGTCTTTCGGAAATTTCTATGTCCGTTTATCGCATTTGTTCCATAAGCACTCGCATAACTTTCTCTTGACTAGTTGGAGTATCTGCAAGTCCGACAGTCGCATTGATTCGAGAGGAAATCCCACAATTTTCCCTGGAATAGTCGGAATGTTTCCATGTTCCTGTCGCATTGGTTCTAGCTGTGTTCACATATTTTTCCATCGACCAGTCAGAATACTTCCAGTTCCGATAGTCGCATTGGTTCAAGAAGCACTCGCATAACTTTCCCTCGTCTTTCGGAATATTTCTATGTCCGTCAGTCGCATTGGTTCCACAAGCACTCGCATAACTTTCCCTCGACCAGTTGGCATATTTTCAAGTTCTACCGTCGCAATACTTCGAAAGGCACTCGCATGACTTTCCCACGACTCGTCGGGGTATTTCTAAATCCGACAGTCCCATATTATGATTATTATGGTTTTTATATTCATTATTATGATTATTATGATTATTATTATGGTAATTACGATTGTTCTTATGATTATTATGATTATTAAGGTGAATATTATTCTGAATTTTATGGTTATTATGAATATTATTATGATTATTATGGTTATTATGATTATTATTAGTATTATTATTATAGTTATTATCTGTATTAATACGCTTTTTATTATCATTATTATTATTATTAAAATCATTATTATTATGGCTATGATTGTTATGGTTATTATTGTGATTATTATAATAATTATGGCTATTATTATTCTTATTAGGATTATTATTTTTACTAGATATATTATGATAATTATTATTATTATTATGATTATTATCATTAATGTGATCATTCTTATGACCATTATGATTATTATGATTATAATTATGATTATTATAATTTTATGGATATTGTTATAGCTTTTATTATTATTATGTTTATTGTGAATAATATTACGATTAGTAATAAGATTATTAATATTATTATGGTTATTATTATGATTATTATGATTATTTTGATGATTCTTGTTAATATTATTATTATCATGATTATTAGTATGTTTATTAAAATTATTATGAGTATTATTATTCTTATTATCATTATCATGGTTATTTTACCCTTTATGATAATTATTATATTTATTTTGATTATTATCGTCATTGGGAGTATGATTATTTTTATTATGATTATAAATATGATTATTATGATTATTGTCATGATTATTATGTTAATCATGATTATTATTAGGATTATTATATTTATTATGATAATTGTTATGAATATTATGTTTATTATGCTTATTATGGTTATTATTAGGTTTATTACATACATTATGCTTATTATTGTGATTATTATTATGATTATTATAATTATTATGATCATTATTATGACTAATATGATTATAATGATTATTATTATGATTATCATTATGATTGTAATTATTGTTTTTATTATTATTATTGCGGTTATTATGGTTATTATTGTGATTGTCAATTGTATTGTGATTATTATTATGATTATTATGTTTATCGTGGTAATTATTATTATTATTATAATTATTATAACCTTTATGATTAATATTGTGATTATTTACATTATTATGATCTTTATTATAATTATTATGTTTATTATGATTATTATTATGATTATTATTACGGTTATCATGACTATTATTATGATTATTATTATGTTAGTTATGATTATTATGCTTATAATTAAGATTATGATTATGATTGTAATTATAATTTTTAATAGTATAATTATGTTTTTTATGGTTATTATTATGATTATTAAGACTATTAAGATTATTATTAAGATTGTTATGGTCTTTGCATTTATTATCGTTATTACGATTATTATTATGATTCTTTCGAACAATAATAGGATTATTATGATTATTATAATTATTAAGATTATTATAGTGATCATTAGGATTTTTGTGGTTATTATGATTATTATTATGATTATTATTATGATTATTATTATGATTATTATTATGATTGTTTTAGATGTTAAAATTATTATTATGTTTATTATGATTATTTTTATAATCATATAGATTATTATTATATTTATTAAAAATATTATGTTTATTATTGTAATAATTATGACTATTACTATTCTTATTAAGATCATTATGATTATTTTATTTTTTATGACAATAATTACAATTATTTTCAACATTATTGTGATTATTATGACTTTTATCATGGTTATTATTATTATTCAGATTATTATTATTATTATCAACATTTTTATGATTATTATAATTATTATTATAATTATTATCGTTATTATGATTATTACTTTGATTATTATGATTTTTATGGTTTTTATAAACATTATTATGGTTTTTATGGTTATTATGATGGTATTTATGATTATTATTGTGATTATTATAATTATTATGACTATTATTATTCTCTTTTGAATTATTATAGACAATTTATTTATTATGATAATTATTATGACTATTACCATTATTGTAAATATTATTATATTCATATGATTATTATTAATTTTATTTTACGCATAATGATTATTCTTATTATTATTATGGTAATTATGATTATTATTAATGTAATTATTATTATGATTGCGATTATTATATTTACTATGTTTATTAAAATTATTATTAGCATTATTAGGATTATTATGGTATTTATTATGGTTATTATGAATATTATTATGATTATTAAGTCAATTATAATTATTATTATTATTATTATGATTATTATTATGATTATTATGGCTTTCGTAAACATCAATATGATTATTATAATTAGTATTATAGTTAATATGATTATAATTATGAACATTATGATAATTATTATGATAATTATAATTATTATTAGGATAATCTTGATTACTTTGATTTTTAATATGATTATAATGATTATTAAAATGATTATTATGATTTTTATCAATAATATTATGGTTACAATGATTATTGTTAGAGTTATTATAACCGATATTATTATTGTTTTTATTACAGTTGTGATTACCGTTGTGATACCGATTATTATTATCCTTATTATAATGGATATTATTATTATCCTAATTATAATAATTATTATTGTCGTTATTAGTACTATTATCGTTATTATCATCGCTAATATTATTGTCATTATTATCATTACTATTATCGTTACTAATATTATAATCGTTATTATAATCGTTATTTTTATCGCTATTATTATCTTTATTATTATCGTTATTATTACTGTTATAATTACCATTATTATTATCGTTATTGTTATTATTATTATTATCTTTATACTTATTCCTATTATTAACTTTATTGTTCTCGTTATTATTATCGTAGTTATTAATGCTATTATTATTGTTAATATTGTCGTTATTGTTTCCGATATTGTTATTATTATTATATCGTTATTAATATCCGTTATATTATCGTTATTACTACCTTCATTAATATTAATATTATTCTCGTCATTATTATTGTTATTATTATTGTTACTGTTTTCATTATTATTACGTTAATTATTATCGTTGTTATTATCGTTATTATTATTGTTATTATAGAGTTCCATCATCGCGTTGATACGCAAGGGAAGTATCTCTGTGATCTCGGCATTTCGTGCGGTTTTTTGTAATTTATTCCATTCTATCGGCCGAAAATTTCATATCTCGCCTGTAAATTGGTAAACGGTGAGTAAGTGGAGATAATTATCGTGACTAGAGATTGAACATCTATCGTGTAGTTTGTGAATGTGTGTTCGGTTGTGTTATCGAGGCTTTTGACAACATTATGTGTTAATTACGGGAACTATAATCTATGACGGGACGGCAGACTCGACTGCTCATCGAGGTCTCATGCAGCGCTATCTACTCCAGGTTACGATGGCATCGCCGCTGTCAGCGCAAGTGGCATCTACAACTACGACTAAGAATTACGAAATACTTACATTCATCGCATAGGAGGCGCTTCAATCAGCAGGAAATAAAATCACGCTATACTCAACAACTGGTTTTAGATATCCAATGCTTCATTTGGAGGAACTCGGATGCGATCGTGGGTATATGGATGGAACTTGTCAAATTTCATCTAATATACATTAATAATAAAATAATAAAATAGCACTATTAATATTATTATCCCCCAATGGGAGAAGTGGAGCATTCCTCCTCTTCCGACGAGTAGAGCCGTCGAGACGCGAGATACGAGGAGTGCAACCACCTTATAAAAACCAGGGCTTATCTGGCCCGGATGTCAGTACTCTGTAAGGGCCCCTGGCTAGGGTTACGGCAGGACCACGAGAACTAGCGGGTACGTTGGCACTGCACCAAAGGGATGTGTGGGGTGATACGTAAAGCGCGGTTCTCGTGGAAAACTCTCGGCGTCAACGCGTCGCATCCACGGGAGTGTCAGGAAACCGATGAAGGAAGTAGGTAAACGGCGAGGGCAAATCCTTCATTCCCGACCTTATAACCAAAGGTTCTCGCAACAATTGGGGTAGTTGGGAGGGTGATCAATCCCCCACTTCCTGAGGCACCGCGTTCGAAGACGGTCTGGCATTCTAGAGTAAAAATAGAACCAATGGAAAATCAAAACAAAAATAAATTAAATATATCTAAACAACAAAACACTAAACAATAAAACAATCCAGAATCAACAAGATAAGACATCGCTGCACAAAGTGACAACAATCTAGGCTCTCAGCCTGCAAAGGTGACACCACAAGATGCAGAGAGAGAAAAACTAGCGCAAACGAAAATCCTCCTTGCCAATATGAGGGCGGCTGAGACTAGGCAGTCGAACGTAAGCAATGCGGTTAAACAAGAACTCCAAGAACTGGAGGAGAAAAATGAAAGCCTCGAGCTCTTGTATAAATCTCGAGCAGAGGTAAATGAGGGAGCGAGGATCCCCGCCTGAGTCTCTCAGCGGCCATGTGCTAACTCTGTAGCTGATGCTAGCACAGTTAAGAGAGTAGCCACAAGCCCGCCGCAGATTTCTGTAGAAAGCCTCAAACATCGGATGCAAGAATCGGCAATGAGCGAAACCACCAAGTTGACAGAGCTCGTCAAAAATAACAGAAAAAAAGAAAACTAGG
This sequence comes from Vespa velutina, assembly GCF_912470025.1. Taxonomy (NCBI): domain Eukaryota; kingdom Metazoa; phylum Arthropoda; class Insecta; order Hymenoptera; family Vespidae; genus Vespa; species Vespa velutina. The sequence continues at coordinate 18,668 of NC_062198.1, read as the reverse complement.
GAAGACGACAACGAAACACCCACCGAAGGAGAAAAGGAAGACCTCAAACCGCGCAAAGTGAATCCTACGCAGATGTAGCTGGAGCTATTCACCAACGCATCAAGACCAGCGCTGTAGGGGTAGACATCAGATCGGCTTGGCGGATAAGAAAAGGAGGGGTTATTCTCGAGCTCAAGAGCACTACTGTGGATTTCAAGGCCTCTTTCGCAGAAACCCTGAGGAAAGAAGTGGGAGAATTGAGCAGCATCACGGCATTGGTCCTCAGAGTTTCGTTGGAGATAAGGGACTGCGATAGCTGCACTTCGATAGCAGTACTCAAGGAGGACCCTGCCAGACTACTCGGGGAAACACAATGTAAGATTGAAGAACCCAAACGTGAGGCAGCAGCGCCTGACCATTGTCAACATAGAAGAGAAAGCAGTGGCGAAGCTTCTGAAAGCTGGCCGTGTACTGGCCGCCTTCGTCAGCTGCAAGGCCAGGCGAAGAGCAGAGGTGAGGCAATGCTACCGCTCTCTTGGCTATGGCCACCATAGCGCCTCGTACAAGGGCCCTGATCGCAATAAGCTTTGCCATTTCTGCGGCGGAACAGAGCACAAGATCAAAACTGTAAGGTCAGCGAGCCCACTTGCTTCTTGTGCTCCAAAGGCGGAGCTGAACCCAAGAAGCACGTGACCGGATCAAGGGCGTGCACAGCCTTCCAGGAGGCCCTTGCCACAGTCAACATAAAGAAAAAAGGATGAGAGTACTGCAGGGTAACCTCAATAGGAGCAGGAGGGCTCATCACCTCCTTACCCAATTCTGTTCTGAGAAAAAAGCTGATATTGTACTTATCAGCGAACAGTACCAGGACAGGGCAAGAGCAGGATGGAATGCCGACGAATTGAGCAACGCGGCCGTCTGGATCCCAGATTCCTGACAGATACATCCCCGATGGATCAAGGATCTGAACGCGGTTACGCTTGGGTGGGACATAACTCATATGTCAGCGTATATCTCACCCCGAACGACCAGATAGACGACTTTCAGTCCAAATTGGACGATCTGGAATACGCGCTGCGGGAAATGCAAGGGGATCTCATTGTGCCTGGAGACATCAATGCCAAAGCTCTCGAATGGGTGGAATTCAGGCCGGACTCCAGAGAAAGATAAATCATGGAGGTGGTGTCAAGACTGGAGCTAGCAGTGCTCAACACAGTCTCGACGTCAACCTTCCGAAGGCCTTGCTACAGAGAGACGATCCCGGACCTCTCTAGCCAACGAACACCTTTTGGCAAGAATCGCAGGCTGGCGGATGAAGATTACACCGTGAGCTATCACCAATACATTTTATTCGACGTACACGATAGGAGGCCAGCCGTGACAAGCGCAGCGCGACCCCCTCGGTAGAACATCGCAAAAATGGAACGAGAGTGGCTGTCTGCAGCCATAGATGAAGTTTGGATATCCCTTCAAATTGCATCCGCGAGTCTATCGCCAACTGTACAAGCCAAGAAAATGACCGCAGCAACTATGCAGCTCATCCAAAAGGTATACGCCATAGTGGTGCCAAAGAAGAGCACGAAACGACAGAGACGTCCTGCATACTGGTGGACGAAGAAGATCGCAGGCATTCGCAAAAAGTTCTTAAGGCTTCGCCGGTTAGCACAACGAGCGAAGAGACACGACCTCGACGTTGCTGCCTTGGCCACAGGGAATCAAGCAGCCAAAAAATCACTGAATAAGAATCATCAAGGCTAGTCAACGACGGTGCTGGAAGTCGCTGTTTCTGCATATTGACCAGAATCTCTGGGGATCAGGGTACCAAATCGTCATTCGCAGGCTGGAGACTCACACTCAAGGAATCCCTCAGGACGAGAGGAATTTGAAGAACGTCATGTATACACTATTTCCCTCACCGCCGGAGAGAGAGATTGTCACGGCTATGCCTGGCAGCCCCGAAGTGGCACAATTTACTGAGGAGGAGCTACTCAGGGCCGCATTCTCCATGCGAAACAAGAAAGCTCCAGGACCAGACGGCCTTCCAGCGGAAGTAATAAAAGCCGTTGCGCAGAGTCATCCTGAACTCTTGCTGAACATGTATAACATGTGCCTCAGGGAGGGCATCTTCCCCGCCCTTGGAAGAAAATGAGACTTGTGCTCATAAGCAAGGGCAAGGGTCCAGCAGATTTCGCTTAGACAAACAGGCTGATTTGTAAGCTCGATACTGCTGGCAAGCTCCTGGAGAAGCTGATTAGGCCACGGCTGCACGCGGTCGTGATGGCAATGGGCGATCTTGTTGCCCTCCAGTATGGTTTTCGATCCGGCCTCTCTATCATCCACGCAGTCCAGGAGAATGTCACGCCCGCTAAAATGACGGAGCACGAAAATCACCTATCCCGCTCATTGTGTCTGCTGGCCACCTTAGGCGTGAGAAATGCCTTCAACTCGATCAGTAGGAACTTGGCAATGGAAGCTCTCGAACGTAATTTCAGTGTCCAATACCTACTCCGAATACTCGGGGACTACCTGAATGAGCGCTTCCTAGAATAAAATACAGGCGATAGATCGAGAAGATTGGAGTTGATATCGGGGGCAGCCCAGGGATACTTACTGGGACCGGATATTTGGAATATTATTTACGACGGTATCCTACGTATGACAGTCCCTGAAGGTGCTTTCATGGTTGGGCACGCAGATGACATAGCAGTTGCCTTAACCGAAAGAGACACGAAGGAGGCACAGCTGCTATTCAACCAGGTTATGCACAGAATCATCTTCTGGATGGAAGAACACTGGGTGTCCTTAGCAGCTCAGAAGACTGGGATCGTGCTACTTACGAAGAAGCGCATCAACACATTGCGCAGTTTCACTGTAGGAGACTCGACGGTCCAGACTAAGTAGACGATAAAATAATTAGGATTAATGCTAGACAGCAAGCTCAATTTCGGAGAGCATATTATTAGGGCAGCCGACGAGGCTGCAAAAGTAGTAGCCTCGCTTGGCAAACTCAAGGCCAACGTCAACGGTCCACAACCTATTGATGCGCACTGCCGAAACAGTGATCCTGTATGGCGCGGAAGTCTGGGCCGAGGTGCTGCGACATGAGAAATATCGCAAGCGCATAGTTGCGGTACAGCGGAGGAGCGCTCTCCGAATCGCGTACTCCTACCGCACGGTCTCGGAGCCAGCAGTGCTAGTGTTCACGGAAGTATTTTCGATCGATCTACTAGCCAAGGAGAAACAATTCGTTCACCAGCAGAAGCCCGCTTAGGGAAAGACGAGTCATCACGGATCGCTTGGTCTAATAGCATCGAGGTCTAGCAAAGCAGAAGGGAACAGGAACCTAGGGCAGATGGACTGCCCGACTCATCAGTCGGCTAGACAACTGGCTAAAGCAGGAGGTGGGAGATGTCAACTTCTACCTCACCCAATTATTGACAGGTCATGGCCTGTTCAGCTCCTACCACGCAAAAATGAAAAAGATAGAAGACGGCACTGTCCCTTTGAGGATCGACCGCTGGCGACCCCCAACCACTCGTTCTTCAAATGTACTCGGTGGAGCGCCGAGCAACTCGCCTTGGAGCAGTATCTCGGAGACATCTCGTCAGAAAACAGCTTCGAGAAAATGCTCCGAGATCAGGAGTGGAACAAGGTGGCTTGGTACGTCAGGGCCATCTTGTGCAGAAAAAAGAAAAAGATTGGCGGCCCATAGATGCGCCCCCAACGTTGCTCCATGCTCCTGCCTCATAGAGTCGATGGGAGGGTTCCGTAAAGGGACGCAGTCCCTTAAAGGAACGCAGCACTGATACAGTTGTGCTAACTAGAAGTAATGCCACATGGCGGTGCCGGGATGGTATCACTATGCCACCAGGATGGATATGAGTTTATTAAGAAGTACTTATTACAATGGTGAGACCGACGCTCCACCGTGTTTAATGGGTGACCGAAATAGTGAAGGGTACCCCTCTGGCTGTTGGAGTACCTGGTTTAGTGCGTAAAGATTGGCATTCTCAGACCAACAAAAAAAATGATCGTTATTAGTGTTATTACTATCGTTATTATTATCGTAATTATCGTTATAATAATTATTATTCTTATAATTAACGTTATAATCTTTATTATCGTCATTATTGTTATTATCTTTATTGTCGTTATTATCGTCATTATCGTTATAACAATTATTATCGCTTTTATCGTCATTATCCTTGTTATCGTTATTATTATTATCGTATGTATTAAAGTTATTATTATTGTCATTAATACTATTGTCGTTATCATCGTTATTTTAGCTATTAACATTACAAATATGATTGTCGTTATTATTATCGATATTATCGCTGTTATCGCTATTATCGTTAATATTGCCATTATCGTTTTCATAGTTATTACTATTATCAATGTTCTTATCGTTATTATTATTATTATCATTATTATTATCGTTATTATCGATATTATAGTTATTATTATTATTATCCTTATAATCACTCTTAACGTTATTATCGTTATAGTAAATATTATTATTATCGATATTATCGTTTATATCGTCATCATAATCGTTATTTTCTTTATAATCGTTATTATGGTCATTACTTTAATATGTTACTTTAATATTTTTATCATCGTCATTACGTTAATATCGCTTTTACCTTTATTATCGTTATCATAATTATTATTATTAATATTATTATCGTTATTACTACCGTTATTATCGTTCTTAACGTTATAATTAAGATTATCTTCATTATCATTATTATTCCTAGCTTCAATATCGTTAATATCGTCATTGTCGTTACTATCGTTATTATTATTATCATAGTTATTAACGTTAATATTATTATTCTTGTCATTATTATCGTAATTATCGATATTATCGTTTTTATTGTTATTGTTGTTATTACCGTTATTTTCACAATTACTATTTTTATTATTATTAACGTTGATATCGTTATTATCGTTACAATCGTTATTATCGTTACTATCGTTATTATAGTTAATATTATAATTACCATAATTATCGTTATTGCCTTTATTCTTGTTAATTTCGAAACTATCTTTATAATTGTTATCATCGCTATTATCGTTAAATTCATCATTATCGTTATTATCGTTATTACTATTATTAAAGAAATTACCGTTATTAAGATTATAATAATAATAATAATAATAATTATTATGATTATTATTAATATTACTATTATTATTATTATCGTAATTGGCGTTATTATCATTTTTACGCTATTATCGTTATTATTATTATTACAGTTATTGTCGATACTATTGTATTTATTATTAATACCGTTATTATCGTTTTCATCGTTACAATCGTTATAATCGTTATGTGTGTCATTATCGTTATTAACGTCATTATTATTACCATTGTTATTATCGCTTTTATTGTAATTATTATATAATCGTTATTATCGTTATTATCTTCTTTAACGTTATTATTAATGTTTCCATTATTATAGTTATTAGTATAATTATCCTTATTATATTAATTATTATTCTTATTATTATTACTATCCTTATATTGTTAATATCGCTATTAACGTTATTATTGTTATTATTATTATTATTATTATTATATTAGTTATCGTTATTATTATCAAAATTTATGTTTCAATCGATTTGAATATTATTATCGTTAATATTACAGTTATTAACGTTAATATCTGTATTATCTTTATTATCGTTATCATCAGTATTATTATAATTATCGTTAATCTTATAATCATTATCGTTATGGTAACCATTATCCTTATTACCACTATGATTATTATTACTACTACTATTTTTATTATTAATATTATTATTATTATTATTATTATTATTATTATTATTTTTATTATTATTATTATTATAGTTATTATAGTTATTATCGTTATTATTTTTAGTATCGTTAGTCTTCTTACAATTGCTATTACCGTTATTATCGTAATTATTATTTTTGTTTTTGCCTTTATTATCGTTATTATCGTTAACATTAATATTATTATCGTTTTTATAATTATTATTGTTACCACAGTTCTTATCGTTATTATTGTAATTATCGTTATTATCGTTATAATCGTTAATATCTTTATTAACGTTGTTATCGTTATTATCGTTATTCTCGTTTATTATCTTTATTTTTGTTTATTATGATTATTCTCGTTATTATCGTTATTGTCGTTATAATCGTTATTATCGTTATTATCATTCTTATCGTTGCTTCCGTTACTAACGATATTATCGTTATTAATATTATTTTTATCATTTTTATCGTTTTTATCGTTATTTCCGTAATTATCGTTAAACTTGTTGTTATCGTAATTATTATTATTATTACCATTATAACCGTTATAATCGTACTTTTCTTTATTATCATTATTATCGTTATTATAACTATTATAATCGCTATTAATGTTATTATCGTTATTGGTATTATTATTATCGTTACTATCGTTATTATCGTTTTTATCGTTTTTATTGTTAATGCCGTTATTATCGTTATAATCGCCATTAACGCAATTATTGTTGATATTGTAATTATCGTGATTATCATTATTAAACGTTATTATCGTTATTATAGCTATAATTGTTACTACCGTTATTATCGTTATTATCTTTAATATCGAAGGTAACGTTATTATAGTTATCATCGTTATTATCAGGATTATCGTTATTATCGATATTATCGTTATTATTAATATGATTGTCGATATTAACGGTACAAACATTATTACCGTTATTATCGTTATTCTCGTTATTATCGGTATTATCGTTATTATCGTTATTATCGTTATTATATTAACGTTATTAAAGTCATATCGTTATTATCGTTATTATCTTCTTATCGTTATTATCGATATTATGAATATTATTATTATTATTATCGTTTTTATTGTTACTAGCGTCATTATCGGTTTTATCATTATTCTCGTAATCATATTATCGCTACTAAATTCATTCTCGTTATTTCCAAAATTATCTTTGTTATCGTCTTTAAAATTATTATTATCGTTATTATCGTTATTATCCTTCTTGCAGTTATTATAATTATTAACGTTATTAACATTATTATTATTATTATTATTTTATTTTCGTTATTATCATTATTATTGTCATTATCGTTATTATCGTTATTATCGTTTTTATCGTTACTATCGTTATAATCGTTATTATCTTTATTATGATGATTATAGTTATTATCTTTATTATCGACATTATCGTTATTATTATTATTATTATAAATATTATGGTCACTATCATTTTTATTGTTATTATCGATATTAATATTATTATTATCGTTAATACCGTTATTATCAATAATATCGTCATCATAGTTATAATCGTTAATATTGTCGATATGGTCTTTAATATTATTATTGATAATAATATTATAATTATGAACGTTAATATCGTTATTACTGTTATAATCGTTATTATCGTTCTTATCGTTATTACAGCTATTATCTTTATTATCGTTATTATCGTTATCATCGTTATTAACCATATTATCATTATTATCCTTATCATCTTTACAGCGCTATTATCGTTATTAATATTATTTTTATCGTTTTTATCGTTTTTATCGTTAGTTTCGTAATTATCGTTAAACTCGTTGTTATCGTTATTAACCTTATTATCGTAAATACCGTTATTATCATTACGTTATTATTATTATTACTAGTGTTATTATGGTTATTACCGTTATTATCATAATTACCGTTATTATCGTTATTATCGTTATTATCGTTATTAGTATTATTTACCTTATAATCGTAAATACGATATCAATATTATTATTTTCGTTTTTATTGTTATTATCGTTATTATCGTTATTATAGTTATTAGCGTCATTATCGTTACTACCGCAACAATCATTATTATCGTTATAATCGTAATTATCTTTATTATCGTAATTATGGTTATAATCGTTGTTATTTTCATTATCGTTAGTATAGTTATTATCGTTATTGTTGTCATTATAGTTATTATTGTTATTATCGTCATTATCGTTATTATCGTTATTATCGTTATTAACTTTACTATCGTTATTATCGTTACTATCGTTACTAACATTATTATCGTGATTATCATTATAATCGTTATTACCGTTATAATCGTTATTATCGTTATTTTTGTTATTATCGTTAATATCGTTATTACCTTTATTATTATTATTATTTTCATTTTAATCTATATCATCGTCATTTTCGTCATTATCGTTATTAGTGATATTTTCGTTATTATCGTTTTTATCATTATTATTATTATTAATTTCATTTTTATTGTTATTATCGTTATTATTGTCAGTATCGTTATTATCGTAATTACATTTATTGTCGTTATTACCATTATTATCGTTATTACCATTATTATCGTTTTTATCGTTATAAACATTATTATCGTTATTACCTATATTTTCGTTTTTATAGTTATTATCGTTATAACCGTTATTATCGTTATTATAGTTACTACCGTTATTATCGTTATTACCGTTAGTTTCGTTATTAATGTTATTATTATATTTATTATTCTTATTACCGTTATCATCGTAATTACCGTTATTATCCTTATTATCGTTATTATCGTTATTACTATTATTCTTATTCTTGTAATCGTTAGTGTCGTTGTCATCGTTATTATAGTTATTATCGTTATTAGTATTATTTTCGTCATAATCGTATATACGTTATTAATATTATTAATTTCGTTTTTATCGTTATTATCGTTATTATCGTTATTATAGTTATTAAAGTTAATATCTTTATTAGTATCGTTTTTATCGTTATTAGTATTATTTTTATGGATGTAATAGTTATTATCACTATTTTATTTATTATCTTTATTATCGATATTATTATTATTGTCGTTATTATCGCCATTATTATTATTATTCTCGTTATAATCGTTATTATAGTTATTATTGTTATTAACTTTATTATAGTTATTAACGTCATAATCATTATTAACTTTACTATCGATCTTACCTTTGTTATTGCTATTATCCTTATTATTATTATAATTATCGTTACTATCGTTAATATCGTAATTACCGCTTTGTAGTTATTATCATTATTACTATTATTACTATGGTTATTATCGTTATTATCGTTATTATAGTTATTAAATTAATTATCGTTATTACCGTTATTAATTTTAATTTCCTTATAATCGTACATATACTATTAATATTATTATTTTCGTTTTTATTGTTATTATTGTTATTATCATTATTATAGTTATTAGCGTCATTATCGTTATTACCTTTATTATGGTTATTATCGTTATTTACGTTTGTACCGTTATTATCGTTATTTTCATTATTATTATTATTAATATTGCTCTTATCGTTATTGTCGTAATTGCCCTTATTATCGTTATTATCGTTATTATCGTAATTACCGTTATTATCGTTATTATCATTACTATCGTTATTATCAGTAATATTATTATTATTATAAAGGTTATTATGGTTATTATCGTTATTATGGTTTTTATCGTTATTATAGTTATAATCGTTAATATTATTATTATTATGGTTATTATCGTTACTGCCGTTATTTCGGTTATTATCGTTTTTATCGTTATTATCGTTATTACTGTTTTTATCGGTATTATGAATATTATTAATATTATTATTGTTATTATCGTTATTATCGTGATACCCATTACTTTCCTTATTATCGTTATTATCATTATTATTAATATTGTTCTAGTTATATTCGTTATTATCGTTATTATCGATCGTATCGTCTTAATCATCATTTTCGTTATAATCGTTAATAGGATAATTTCCGTTATAATTGCAATTATCGTTGTTAGTATTATTATGATTTTTTTTATTGTTATTTTCGTTATTATCGTTATTATCTTTATTATCATTATTACGTTTAATATCGTTATTAATGTATTTATTATTATTATTATCGTTTATATCTTTATTATCGTCATTATCGTTGTTGTCGTTATTAATGTTATTATTATTATTATTAACATTTTTATTGTTATTATCGATATTATTGTAACTACCATTATTATCGTTATTTCCGTTATAATCGTTATTATCGTTATTATTATTATTATTATGGTTGTTATCGTTATTTGCATTATTATCGTTATTAGTACTATTATTAAGGTTATTACCATTATTATTATTACCATTATCGTTATTGTCTTTATTATTTTAATTACCGTTATTATCGTAATTATCTTTATTATCGTTATTATCGTTATTATTATTATTACTATCGTTATTAACGTTATTATCATTATTTTCGTTTTATCGTTTTCGTTATTATAGTTATTATGTTTATTATCGTTAATCTTCATTACCGTTATTACCATTGATACCGTTATAATCGTTATAATCGTTATAATCGTTATTATCGTTATTACCCTTATTTTCATTATTGTCGTTATTATTATTATTATTATCGTTGTTCTCTTTATTAAAGTTATTATCGTTATTATTGTTCCTACCGTTATAATCCTTATTTTCTTTATTATCGTCAGTAACGTTATATATATTATCTTTATTACCGTTATTAACATAATTAACTTTATTAGCGTCATTATTACAATTATTATTGTAATTATCGTCATTATCGTTTTATCGTTATCGTCATTAGAGTTTTCGTTATTATCGTTATTTTAGTTATTATCGTTATTATACTTATAATCGTTTTTATCGATATAATCATTATTATAGATTTCGTTATTATCGTTATTGTCGTTATTATCGTCATTATCGTTATTATCGTCATTATTTTTATTACAATCCTTTTTATCGTTATTGTCGTTATTATCGTTATTATCGTCATTATCGCTATCCTTATTATATTTATTGTCGTTATCATCGTTATTGTCGATATTATCGTTATTATTGTTCTGATCGTCTTATCGTTATTATCATTATTATCGTTATTATTATTATTATTATCGTTATTCCTCTTATTATCGTTATTATCGTCATTATCGTGATTATCGTTAATATTGTTATTTCCGTTGCAATCGTTATAATCTTTATTATAGTTACTACCGTTATAATCGTTATTAACCTTATCGTTATCGTCATTATCTTTATTATCGTTAATATCAGTATTATAGTTATTAACTTTGTAAACGTTATTACCGTTATTATCGTTATTATCGTTAGCATCGTTATTATCGTTATTATCGACATTATCTTTATTACACTTATTACCGGTATAATCGATATTATCCTTATTAGGGTTACTACCGTTCACCTTTATCTCCAATATTATCTTTTTTACGGTTATTATCTTTGTAATCATTATTACCGTTATTATCGTTATTATCATTATAATCCTTATTTTCGTTATTATTATTACTACCGATATAATAGTTGTTATCGATACCTTTATAAACGTTATTATCGTTATTATCGTTATAGTAATTAACATTATTATCGTTATTATTATTATAGTCGTTATTACCATTATTATCGTTATTATCATTATTATTGTTATTAGTACTGTTATTATCGTTTTTCTCTTTATGATCGTTATTATCTGTATTGTTATTATAGTTAATATCGTTATTATCTGTTTTTGTCGTTATTATTGTCTTTATCATTCTTTCCTTCTAATAGTTATTAGCGTTATTTAAGTTATTATTATTATTATTATAGTTATTTATGTCATTATCGTTATTATCTTTAATTTCGTTAATATAGTTATTATTGTTATAGTCGTTATTTTCCTTACAATCGTTATTAACGTTATTATCCTTATTTTTATTATTGTCGTTATTATCGTTAGAATCGTTATTATCGTTATTATCTTTATTACGTTAATTACCGTTATTAAAGATGTTATCGTTATTATCGGTACTACCAATATCATTATTATTATTATCGTTATTATATTTATTATATTTATTACGTTAATTATCGTTATTAAAAATATTATCGTTATTATCGGTACTACCAATATTATTATTATTATTTTCGTTATTATCGTTATTATCGTTAATATCAATATTTTCGTTATTATTATTATTAGCATCGCTATTATCGTTATTATTGTTATTACCGTTATAATCGTTACAGTCTTTATTATCGTTATTCTCGTTATTATTCTTAGCAACGTTATTATGATTATTATTATTATTATCGTTATTATTGCTATTATCGTTATTATAGTTGTTATCACTATTAATATTATTATTATCGTCATTATAGGTATTATCGTTATTCTCGTTATTATTATAATTATTATCTTATTTATCGTTATTATCGTTATTATCGTGGTTATCGTTATTATCCTTATTACCTGTACAATCGTTATTACAGTTATCGTTATTATAGTTATTCTTATTATTACCGTTAATCTTTATCACCATTATTACCTTTGTTATCGATATTGTCTTTATAAGCGTTATTACCGTTATTATCGTTATTATCGTAATTATCATTATAAACGTTATTATCCTTATTATTCTTACTTCCGATATAATCGGTGTTATCTTTATCTTTATAAACATTATAATCGTTATTATCTTAATCGTTGTAATAGTTAATTTCTTTATTATCGTCATTGTAGTTTTATTGATTTTATCGTTCTTTTCGTCTGATCGTTATTCCGTTACTTTAGTTATTATTATTATTATTATTTTTATTTATTTTATTATCGTTATTATCGTTATTTTCGTTATTTTTTTATTGTTGTTATAGTCGTTATTATCCTTTCAATCGTTAATATCGTCATTATCGTTATCATCGTTATTACCTTTTTTATCATTTTTACCGATATTATCGTTATTATTATTTATATTATCGTTAATATCGTTATTATCGTTATTACGTTTGTAATTGATGTTATCGTTATCGTTTTTATTTTTTTTGTTATTGTCGTTAATATCGTTATTATCTTTAATATTATTATTATAATCGTAATTCAGGTTATTATTATTATTATCGATTTTAACGATATTTTCGTTTTTATCGTTATAATTTTATTATCTTTATTATCGTCTTTATCGTTTTCGTTATTAAAGTTATTATCTTTATTACCGTTATGGTCGTTATTATCGTTATTATCGTTATTACCGGTATACTCATTATCCACATCGTTATTATTGTTATAATCGTTATTCTAGATTTTGTTTTTTCCCGATATTATCGTTGCTACATTTATTTTCGTTATAATTGTTACTATCTGTATTATCGTTATTATCATTTTTACCGTTATTTTCATTAATATCGTTACTGCCGTTATAATCTTTAGTATCGTTAACATTATTATCGTTATTAAATGTATTATCGCTGTTAACGTTATTATCGTTATTACCGGTATAATCGTCATTATCATTAACGATATTATCGTTATTTACGTCAATAACATTTATATCACTATTGATATAATTATTATTATTATCGTTATTAACGATATTATCTTTTTGATCGTTATAAGCGTTATTATAGTTAGTATCATTATTATCGTTATAACCGTTATTACTGTAATTATTGTTATTATCGTCATTATCGTTAGTATCGTTTATACCGTTATATTCGTTATTACCTTTATTTTTATTATCATTATCATCGTTATAACTGTTAGTACCGTTATTTTCATTATAATTATTACTGTTATTATCGTTTTACCATTATTACAGTTAGTATCGTTGTTATCGTTATTATCGTTATTACCATTATAATCTTTTTTGTTGTTATCCTTGTTATAGTTATTATCGTTATTATCGTTATTATTATTATTATTATCGTTATTATAGTCTTCATCGATATTATTATTATTATTATCGTTATTATCGTTGTTATGTTTATTGTCGTTATTATTTTTATTAGCGTTATTATCGTTATTATTATGATTATTATCGTTATTATGTTTATTATCGTTATAATCTTTATTATTATTATTATAATCGTTTTTATCCTTCTTATCCTCTTATCGTTAATATCGATGTTATCGTAATTATCGTTTTATATCATTATTACCGTTATTATCGTCATTACTATTATTATTAACGTGATTATCGTAACTATTGTTATTACCTTTATAATCGTTATTATCTTTATCGTTATTATAGTTATTGTCGTTATAATCGTAATTGCCGTAATTTTCCTCAATATCGTTTTTATCTTTGTTATTGTTATTAGAATAATCTCTATTATAATCTTTATTATCGTTTTTATTATTATTATTACCATTTTATTTTACCGCCGTTATTATCGTTATTATCGTTATTATCGTTATTATCTTTATTGTCGTTATTAACGTCATTATCTTTATTATCGTTATAATCGATTTTATCGTTATTATCTTTGTTATAGTTATTATAGTTAACATCGTTATTATCGTCATTACCGTTATTTTGTTTTTGCCGTTATTATCGTTACTACCGTTATTATTGTTATTATCGTTATTAAAGATATTATCGTTTTTGTCGTCGTTATCGTTTGTACCGTTATTATCGTTATTATCTTTATTATTATTGTCATTTTCACCTTTACTATCGTCATTATGGTTATTATCGTTATTATCGTTATTATAGTCTTTAAATATGTTATCATTTTTATCGTTATTATTTTTATAATTGTTATTATTATCGTATTTATCGATATTATCTTCATTAATGTCATTATCTTTATTATTATTATTATTATCATTTTTATCGATGTTATCGTTATTATCGTTATTGCACTTATTTTCGTTATTATCGTAATTTTCGTAATTACCGTTAATATCGTTATTATCCTTATTATCGATATTACCATTATTATCGTTATTATCATTATTATTATTATTATTAACGTTAACATCTTTCTTATCGTCATTATCGTTATTAACGTTATTATCGTTACTATCGTTATTGTAGTTATTTCAGTTTGTATCGTTAATATCGTTATTATTATTATTATTATTATCATTATATGCGTTATTTTCGTTAATATCGTAATTAACATTATTATCATTGTTAACGTCCTAATCGTTATTATCGTGATTATCGCTATTATATTTATTAAAGTTAATATCGATATTATTGCTATTATTGTTTTTATTATTATTATTATCGTATTTATCGTTATTATCGTTAGAATGGTTAGTATAGCTATTATTGATATTTTTATTATTATTGTGCTTTTTATCGTTATTACAGTTATTATCGTTATTATCGATATTATCGTTATTTTCGTTAAAATCGTTATATTTATTAGTGTTATTAAATTTATTATCGTTATTATCGTTGTTATAATTATTATTATGGTTATTATCGATATTATTATTATTCTTAATGATATTGTCGTTATTATCGTAATTTTCTATATTTTTATTATTATCGTTATTATAGTTATTAGTGTAATTAAGTGTATTATCGTTATTTCAGTTATAATCGTTATTATCGTTATTATTTCCATTATCGATATTATCATTAATACCGTTAATATCGTTATTATCGTTACTTTCGTTATTATCGTTTATTCGCCATTATCGTTATTATCGTTTTTATCGTTATTATCCTTATTATCTTTCTGATCGTTATTGTCTTTATTATCGTTATTATTTTTCGTTGTTATCTTTATTATCGTTATTACTAGTATCATAATCGTTATTATTACTGTTATCGTTATAATTACTATTATTACCTTTAATATCGTTGATATCGTTTTTATCTTGTTTACCGATATTACCGCTATTATCGTTATAATCGCCATTATCATTATTTTGTTGTTATCGTTATTATCATTAATATATTTATAATAGTTATTACCTTTATTATCGATATTATCGTCATTATCGTTATTTTCCTTATTATTTTATCGTTATTTACGTCGTTATCGTTATTATCGTTATTATCGTTTTAATCGCTATTATCTTTATAATCGTTAACATCATTTTATCGTTATTATTATATCGTTGTTATCGTCACGATCGTTATTATCGTTATTATCATTATTATTGTTATTATTACTATTGTTATCATTATTATCGTTTTTATCGTCATGCTCTTTATTATTATTATTGGACTATTATCGATAATATCATTAGATCAGTATTATCGTTATTATTATTAATACTGTAGTTATTATTGCTATTATCAATATTAGAGTTATTATAATTATTATCGTAATTTTCGTTATTAATATTATTATTATCGTCATTATCGTTATTATCTCAATTATGTTATCTTTGTTATCGTTATTATCGTAATTATCGTTATTATCTCTATTATCGTTGTTATTATTATTATTATCGTTATCATTGTTATTAACGTTATATAATTATTATTTTGGTAATTATCGTTATTTTCGATATTATTATTATTATTATGGTTATTATTGTTATTATCGTTATTATCGTTATAATCGTTATTATCGTCTTTATCGTTATTATAGCTATAATCGTTATAATCGTTATTATCGCCATTATCGTGCATACGGGTATTATCATTATATCTTTATTAATGTTATAATCGTGATTTTCGTTAATACAATATTATTGTTATAATTACTATTATTGACGATATTAACGTCACTAACTTTTTCATCGTTATTAGGGATATTATCGTTAGTATCGCTATTATTATTATTTTTATCGTTTATTTAGTTTTTATTGCCATTATCGTCATTATCGTTATTATCGTTATTATCGTAATTATTATTATTATTACCATTATAACCGTTATAATCGTACTTTTCTTTATTATCATTATTATCGTTATTATAACTATTATAATCGCTATTATTGTTATTATCGTTATTGGTACTATTATTATCGTTACTATCGTTATTATCGTTTTTATCGTATTTATTGTTAATGCCGTTATTATCGTTATAATCGCCATTAACGCTATTATTGTTGATATCGTAATTATCGTGATTATCATAATTAAACGTTATTATCGTTATTATAGCTATAATTGTTATTACCGTTATTATCGTTATTATCGTTATTATTATTGTTATTATCGTTATTCTTATTATTATTATTTATCCTAATTTTCGTTATTGTCATTATTATCGTTTTTATTATTATTATAATCGTTGTTATTGTTATTATCGTTATTATTATTATTATTATCGTTATAATCGTTATTATTGTTTTTATCGTTATTATCGTTATTATCTCTATTATTCTATCGTTATTATCGTCACTATCATTCTTAACTGTATTACCATTATATCATTGTTATCGTTATTATCGAGATTATCGTTATTATTTTTATTATTTTCGATACTATCGCCACTATCTTACTTAACGTTATTATCGTTATTATCGTTATTATTATTATTTTTATTATTTTATCGTTAATATTGTTATTATCGTTTTAATCGCCATTATCGTTATTACAGTTGTTATCGTTATTAACCTTATTACCTTTCTGATCGTTATTAACTTTATTATCGTTATTATTTCATCGTTATTTTCCTTATTATCGTTATTACTATTATCATAATCGTTACTGTTATTGTTATCCTTATAAATCTTATTATTATTTTTATGACCTTTATAATCGTTTTTATCGTTATTATTATTTTTATCTTTAGTATAGTTATTCACGTCATTTAACCGTAACGATTACACTTATTATCGATATTACTTTTATTGTCGTTATTATCGTCATTATTATTATTATTCTCGTTATAAACGTTATTATCGTTATTATCTTTATGTTCGTAATTATGGTTATTATCGTTGTTATCGTTATCATCGTTAGTATAGTTATTATCGTTATTATTGTTTTTATCGAAATTATTGTTATTATCGTCATAATCCTTATTACCGTCGTAATCGTTATTTTCGTTTGTATCGTTACTCTCGATATTATCGTTATTATCGTTATTATCGTTATTATCGTTATTGCCATTATTATCGTTATCATCGTTATTATCGTAATTTCCGTTATTATCGTTATTATCTTTATTATCGTTTTAACCGATATTGTTATAATTTATGGGGTAATAATCGTTGTTATAATTATTATCGTTATTTTCGTTATAATCGTTATTTTCGTTAATATCGATTTAATTGTAATTATTATTATTTTTAGCCTTATTGTCGTTATTATCGTTATTATTGTTATCTAAGTAATTATCGTTATTATCATTATTAATGTTATTATTACAATTATTATCGTTTTTATCGTTATTATCGTTATTATCGTAGTTACCGTTATTATTGCTATTATCGTTATTATCATTATCATTATTATTATTATCATTATTATCGTTATTATCGTAATTACCATAAATATACTGTTTATCGTTATTATTAGAATCATTAATATTATTATGGTTATCATCGTTATTATCGTTATTTTCGTTATTCTCGTAATTATCGTTATTACCGTTATTATTGTCATTATCGTTATGATTGTTATTACCGTTATTATCGTTCGATCCGTTATTATTATTATTATTATCTTTTTTAACTTCATTATCGTTAATATCGTTATTATCAATCTTTTCGATATTATCGTTTTTATCGTTATTACCGTTATTATCGTTATTATAGTTATTATTATTACTCTTACCGTTATTGTCGTTACTCTCGTTATTATTTGTATTGTAGTTATTATCGTTATTACCTTTATTATCGTTATTATCAGTATTATCGTTATTATCGTCATTATTTTTTTTCGATATGTTCGTAATAATCGACATTATCGTTATTATCTTTATTATCGTTATTATCGTTAATATTATTATTATTATCGTTAAT